>NC_133652.1:256049111-256349111 GCF_009905375.1 Apium graveolens
TGTGAATCTTCCAGTATTCCTGTGGGGTTATGCATTGGAAACCTCAACATATTTACTGAATAAGGTGCCTTCCAAATCTGTCCCTAAAACTCTATATGAGATATGGAAAGAAAGGAAACCGAGTCTTAAACACGTTAAGATTTGGGGATGTTCTGCTTATGTCAAGAAAGTTGACCCAGATAAGCTGGAATCTTGATCCGTAAAATGTAGTGTTGTGGGATATCCTAAAGAGACTTTAGGGTATTACTTTTACATCGATCATAAGGTGTTTGTCTCCAGACATGCTACCTTCTTGGAAAAGCAGTTTATCCTTGAAGGAAACAGTGGGAGCAAAATTGAACTTGATGAAGTTCAAGAAGCACAAACTACTACGGATCAAGTGGAAACACCTGTTCAGACTGAACAACCTTCTGTGGAACAGCCCGTTTGTAGGTCAGAGAGAGTGTCTCGCCAACCTGAGAGGTATTATGGCCTTGTGATTGAGAATGACAATGAGTTGTCAATCATTGATGATGACAACCCTGTGACCTATAATGAGGCTATGAGTAGTGTTGACTCAGAGAAATGGCAAAGTGCCATGAAATCCGAAATGGAATCTATGTATACGGTATACAAAAGAAAGATTAGAGCAGATGGCCAGGTGGAGACCTTTAAAGCCAGGCTTGTGGCAAAAGGATTCAAACAAAGGCAATGGATTGACTTTGATGAAATCTTTTACCTGTAGCCCTGTTAAAATTAGTTCGGATTTTGCTTGCGATTGCTGCTTACTACGACTATGAGATCTGGCAAATTGCCAGATGGTTTTCTTTCCAAGGGAAATGAAAACCTAGTATGTAAGCTGCTGCGAACCATATGTGGTTTAAAGCAAGCTTCTCGTAGATGGAACATCCGTTTTGATGAGACAATCAAAGAGTTTGGTTTTATCAAAAACGTAGATGAACCATGTGTCTACAAAAGGGTTAGTGGGAGCGCGGTAACATTTCTTGTATTCTATTGAAAGAGAGTTGACACACATAACAACATAGCAGACCCACTCACAAAGCCACTTTCTGAAAGTCACTTTGATCGTCATAAAGACAAGATGGGTATTAGATACCAGAGTGATTGGCTTTAGTACAAGTGGGAGATTGAAAGAGATATGTCCTAAGTCCAATCACGTATGAGGATTTAGGAATAACTTTTATGTAATCTGTTTTGATTTCATTGATAATTAATAAAAGACTTGTTTTGTTTTTATTACGGGCTCTATCTATTTAAATGTTTAAATAAGATATACCATAGTTTAGAGTAAAGCTTTTTATGGATTATGATGAGATCATAATAGTGAGACCTAAAAGATGATAACTCTAAACTTAAATAGTTCCCGGTCATAGGATTACTAACTGGTAATTAATAATTCGCAAAGATTGGTACATACTATGCTTGCTCCCTTCAGGAGGATGTCTGTTCTCATAGGCATTTGTGTGGTGACACTATAGCTAGTATGTAGGTGCTTATTAGGGAATAAGTTTACTGAACATGACTCGATAAGTTGAACAACTAATGGAGATTACTCACGTGTCAATAGTTATTCACTAAGTGATAGTTGTACACGTGTCCTTAGACTTGAGAACGTTAAAGGTATCTTATATATAATGAATTGTGCTTTGGTTTAGTCCTTAGTCTCAAGGACATCCATTAGGTCTATTCTGGGCATAGGGATTTGTGTATAGAGATAGTTAACGTCAATAGAGGATCTACCCCTTCCAGTATAGGAAGAGAATATCCTATGTTATTCTTAGTATGCGAGTTCTGGAATCTCTGGCCAGAGTGTATGAAATTAGAAAGGAGTTTCTAATTTGCATTAATATGAACTTTACATTATGAATAAGAAATCATATGATTAAATTTGATAGGCTTGACACGAGATCCATGCCTTATATTTATTCGGGATATTATAAGGGTAGAAGGAATTCATTGTACGGTAACTAGTCACTGACAGGTTCTTGATATTCTAAGCAGTGAATTCATATTATCCGGATAGTCGCGATATGTTGAGAAGCATCACTCACGATGTAGAATAAATATAATTAATCAGTTAATTATATTTAGTGAATTTTAGTATTCATGTAAATAATTAATAAAAGTTTATTATTATTTATTTCTACTACCGGCATAATATTGAACCTACAGGGTCACACCATAAAAGAATATTTTCTTTGATGAAATAATGAGAGAGAGAATTATTTTCTAAATAGTTAAGAAAAAGAAATAATGATTAAAATAGTTTTAATTATTATTAAAGCATTTTATGAAGATAAAATGTGGGGGTTAATATATATAAAGATATATTATAAAACCCTAGGAGAGCCCTATAAATAGAATGAGATGGATGGCTCATTCAATTGACACACAATTTTGGTTTTGTGAAAACCCTAGCCTCCATCTTCTTCTTCTCTCTCTCTCCCCCAAAAACTCTATTTTTATAAAAGCTTAGTTTTATAAAAAGGTTCATCGAAGAGGATCGTTCTTGGTGGATACCGGTAGAGTGCTTCACACACTGAGGAGCAACTGCTAGCACTCCAATTTTATAAAGCTTCGATTCACGAGGTATGATTTCGATTCCTCAGTTTTCCTTTTTATATGTTTTTCTATATGTGCGGTATATGGTTTTTACGGAATAAATGTTATTTCATGCTTCCGCTCATCCGTAAATTCCTTCACATTTATCTTTCAATGCATAAATATAGACTTGTGCACTCGAACGGTTTTAAGAGAAAATTAAAAGTTCTTTCTACAGTGGTGATTTATTATTTCATGAAAATCTTTTGAAATCACTATTGAACATCATTTCTCTCAAAAGATAAAATGCATGGTTTTTACTCATACAAAACTTTCAAATATTCAAATGCATTATATCTCTACATTGCTATATGTTTGATAATGAAGGTTCAGCCTCCAATGGCCTTCTTTCAGTTGATAGTCATGAGGTTGAAGAGTCACAACTTATACCCCAGACTGTAAAGACAAACACTGAAATAGAACCAACCAACACTCTCTTACCCTTAAATGAAGTATGAACGAGTTTGAGGGAGAAAGTGCCTTTAGTGCACCACACAAGGAAGGTTCTGAGGTCAACCCAACTATTTTGTCTCTTACAAAGTCGAATAATATTCAAATTGAGGGAACTGCTAGCCCCCATATATCTTCTCAACAAGATGTACTAGTTAAAAAAGGAACATAAACAATTACTAGATTCATCCTCTCAACAGGGTGCTTCTATTGCAATTCTCCTGTCGGCCAGGGTATCCGAAATAGTGTCACCCCCTTGAATACAAAAAATTCTTAATGCACAAGGTGAGGTTACACACACAGAGGAAGAGTTGATGGAAACAAGAGTTTCGACCATTTTAAGGTCAGATTAGATTGTTCAAGGTTCTTAAATGGACCAATTATCTTTATAGGTTTTGGGAGAGGATACTGATCCAATAGCCATTTGTCAATGGTCAGTGTCTACCTCCCCATGATTAAATCCCCTGGATGCATTTGTGGATAGTGGGTCTGACATAGGTGCAGATCGACAACTTATTGACAATGATTTAGATTTACCCTATGAGTCACAAGAAATGTCTTTAAAGACATTAGAAGGAAACTTTGATCTTTATGCTAAATTCTTTAGATTATTGTTTACCTTCCCTGAGTTCAAATCTTGAACCCTCAATGGGAAATTAGCAACTCGTAGATTATGACTCAGATTTATCTCACGAGTTTAACAAGGATTGGGATTTACGAACTCCCATTGCACCATCCGTGACCCCATTAAGGATGGGTAAGGTGATTCTCCTTGCAGGTACAACTGGATTTTAGAGCTAGAGTGATACACTTATGAGAATGAGTGTAAACACGAGTGGAGAGAAGAGTAAAATACTTGTAAGGTACACAAAACATTATTACACACTCATAGTGAGGAAGAAAGAAAAACACCAAATCTCATTCCCTTTCCCTAAACATGGTTCATAATGTTTGATCTTTCAGAAGATGGTTTTTAAGGAGCCAACTCTGTTCTTCAAGAACTCAGATCTATTTATGTCAGGACCTAACTCTTAGAGATCTAATGCTTACATATTGGAATCAAAATGTTTGGACCTAACAATGACTAGTTAGGGCCTAACAATTGTGATCTAACAGTTTGGAGGTATAAGGATGTTGGAAAATTTGGTTACCAGGATGATCAACAGTGAAGCCATTTTTACGGTATTTAAAGGGTATGGTTGATCAGACTACAACTTGCTACTTCTTTCCAACCAAGTGCTATATGAAAACTATTAGGAGTTGTCCCACATCATTTATGGGAGGGGCAGTTTGCTGGAATATTAGCAGCCAAGACAACTCTAATTAGTATGAGGCCTTTTGGGAGGTGCTCAAAAAAACCCTTGCGGGCTCGGCCCCAAGCGAAAAATATCATACTAATATGGAGTTAGGCCTGCTCAGCAAGCAAAACAAGTGGTATCAGAGCCAAGGTTCGAGGTTCATGATAAATTTGGTCGGAGGAACATTCAAGTTTCAATTAGTATGGCGGAGTACGTTGATGCATTTGCTAAAAAAGTTATATGCGGTATGGTGGTTGACTTGCACCGTGGATCAATTCGTTCGGACTCGAGGTGGAAGATGGATGGGATCATTGCAATAGTTTCAATGGTTTGATGGTTGATCAACCAGGTGAAAATTTTTGGATGATACTCGTGATGTTCTTCAAAAGAGGCCGAAGGATTGTGAAAGCAACGATCGGGTGACTCAATGCTGAAAGGAGGCACTCGTGGTTGATGCGCGTGATTTTATGGATGGATATGCTGTTAGGATGAATAATGGTAGTTTTGAGTTATTGGAGGTCACTATACGGGTCTTAGTGATTCTCAAAAGTTGGAAGAACGAGATGAATGGATTCTTGTTCGAGGGGATGCATCGGTGAACGGACGTTGATGTTTTAATGGTTACCATTCAACCTGATCTGGAATATTGGGTTGAAGGGGAGAATTGTTGGGGTTAAACCCAATATGTGATATGGGCTTGGTGATACAAGACATAATTGGATTGGGTAATAATTGTATTTGTTGACAATTATTATCATAATGTGATTGAGTAATAATTGTATGTGTTGATAATTATTATCATAATGGGAATGTGTAATAATTGTACGGGTAGACAATTATTATTATAATCAGATTAGGTATGTCTTGTTGGCTAAGTTTGTGATGGCTATATATACATAGTCATGTTATTATTTTGACGTATGCTTAAGAGATGTAGTCATCTTAGGTATCATGTGAGAGATGCTTGAGCATTGGTTGGCTCAAATATCAGTTTGGGACACCATTGCGGTGTTATGTGTTGATGTATTATTGCTAATTATTTTGATTAATAATACAAGCTGGGACGTGGGTTTTCCACGTCAAATATATTGTTGTGTGTTTGTGTGCATACTCTGTATTGGTAGAATTGAATCTCGAATATGTGTATGTGTTTCCTCCTAAAAAAACTCCTATAGACAATATAATACCTCATTCTCTTACTCAAAGGGAAGAATGTTACATAAAATATAATGAAGGATTCCTCAACTAAGGGGGAGAAGTGACCGGAAAAAGCAAAGGTAAAGCACACGTACACCACACCATCATTTTATACTATGGATATCCTATTGAACAGGAGAAGTGGTAGACAAAGGTGATTTCCTAGTGATTAGAAGAAGTGGTATTGGTTCATCACTGTTCTTCATAAGGGGAGACGTTATTTTCCATAAGAGAGGAGTTATCTCTCATAGGGGAGAAACACGAGAGATACATGCTTTTCAAACAAGGAAATGTGGTAGTACAATAGAAGCTACAAATGACTATATCAAAACCGAGAAGAGTTATTTGGAAGAAATTTGAAGAACCAATGAAATGAAGATGATACTACTTGAATATTACTTCAGTGCTAGAGGAACACGCATCTTTCATTTCAGTTACACAAGAAATCTGGAAATACAGAATGTGATCCAGAAAACCAGAAAACCAGTAGTATTATTTACAAGTCCCAATACTTTACTTTTTCTAGTTGTTAGTTAAGTTATCCTCTCTAATAATTTATTTGTTAGGTTTAACAATCAAATAGGGGAGATTGTTGGTGAGATTACGAAGCTGTATAAACAGTAGACGTGATAACTCAACACTAGAACAAGACATGTAAATAATACTACATCTACACAAGAAATCAGGAAGAAATGAAGATAAGGAAAATACAAAGAAACAAAATATTAGAAGAAGTTTTGTACAGGTCACTAAAATAAGTTCATTAATATATTCCTGCCTCAATAAAAAATAAGGTTTAACTACTTTCAGGGTTTCAGAAGTGTTGGAGATTCAGTGTAAAAGTGTCACCAAAAGATTTCAGTGTATCAGCATTGATTGAAGATAGACAGTGTTCGAAGCATAGTGTTAGATATTGAGTGCAGTAAAATATAACACATGGGGTGAAGGTATTTCTTTGAATTTTAATTGGCTTTGACAATATTTGGATTATGGATGAACAACGCAGATAAGAACTTTATAGAGATAAATTGTTTAACTGTAAACACATAAACAAAATATCAAAAAATCACTTGATTGTATTAATCAAATTTGTTTTGCTAACAATTTTTGTTGTTGAAAATAAGAACTCAGCTACAAAACTTGAGAGAGAAGACAAGATTTTTCTAGATCTATTTTATTACTTTTAAACTAAGGACCCGTGCATGCTTTACAGACCAACAACACGGGATTACAAAACTTGCATTAAGATATACTAACACAGTTTCTAAATTTACAAGTGATTAGACCTTCCCTTGTCAGTTAATCTTGGCCCTTGATCTTGCACTCTTCAAGCTATTTTTGCAGAATTTTCAATCTAAGTGATTAGATCATTTATTGATTGATAATCTTGAATATTGAACTTGTCTGCATTTTGTACTTGAGGTTCATATCGAGATCTCCAGTTTGTTCTATAGAGAACTGACATCTTGATAAGTATTATGACTTATCGAGATCTCTGAGTTCTCTGTAAATGACTTTAATTTGTCGAGGTCTCTGAGTTCTTCATAGGTGAACTTGGCTTGTCGAGGTCTCCTAATTTTGCATGTAGAAATGACTTGTCGATATCTATGATATCTCTATATATATTTTGACTTGTCGATATCTCTGAGATCTCTAATGAGAAATTGACTTGTCGATATCTCCAATCTTCATATCTTCATTTTGACTTGTCGATATCTCTAAATTCTCTATATGCAAAAATGACTTGTCGGTATCTCAGACATCTCTATATACATTTTGACTTGTAGATATCTCTGAGATCTCTAATGATAATTTTACTTGTCGATATCTACAATCTTCATATCTTCATTTGACTTGTCGATATCTTTGAGACTTCTCTATAAGCCATTTTGGACTTCTCGATAAGTCATTCTGGAGTTCTCGAATGACTTCTCTATATGACTTGATCTCTGACTTGTAGATATCTTGACTTAGAACATTTTTCCTAAAACATATTTATTTAACTCCAAGATTCTTTACCTTTTCTCTGAGGCATGATCTTGTTGATCTTCTTCCAGAGTTTATTCTTAGGCTTGAGACTTTTCACGGAAAAATACTCCAGTCTGATCTTTAACATTTTTACAGAATCAAGTAATATAATACAAAAAACAGATTTAGACTATCATACAACTAAATCTTAGGGTTTTCAATGTGACTTAGTCTTGTTACAACAAAGGCATGTCTTGCACAACAATCTCCCCTAATATGTGAGAAGATTGCTTATCTCAAATTCATACCTAGTAACAAGACTAACCCCAAGTTACAATGAAACAATAAAATGATTACATAAAACTGACAGAATAACACATATAGATTTTATACACTTGAGTGATTACATGAGTTCAATAAGTACATCCATCACATAAAATTCTCATAGCCTGATTCTTTTTTAATGAGGTCCTTTAAATTTACAAGTACTTGAAGTTCCTCTATGATTTCAGTCCCTCTTAGAGCTTCTACTATCTTGAGTCAATCATCCAATGAATATCCATTCAAGTAACCTACTCCGAATCTTGAGAATCTTCCAACTTTTATGTTCAGAAAGTGTCCATCCTTAGAAATTCTGTTCATCCCCTTTGCCTTGAGCTCATTTGATCTTTGTTCAAATATGAAAATTTATTCTGCATACTTCCTATCCCTTTCTTCCTTTTCAGCCTTTTTTTTGCTCTTCTTTCATCTCTTAATTTCAGCCATACACACATCACAACCCTCCATGCCCTTGTACTTGTGTCCTTATCCTTCATCAAGCTAATCACCCTCTTAACTTCTGTGGTTGAAAGTGTATCCATTAATTCCATGCCAAGTAGAGTGAAAGAGCCGTACTGATAGTAGATTCTAACTTCTCTTAATGATACAACCCATACTTTGACTATTTCTTCAACTAATTATTGAAAGTAGTCATCATCTGTGATGCACCAATTTAATGGTAGAAAATCAGTCTGATCAAAGCAATTCCAGATAACTCCCTTTTCAACTTGCAGCTTCTTTGGCTTTCTCCCAATAGTCTTGTAATGAGTTTTGATTAGTGGCTTAAATGAAGGTAGGTTTGAGATTTTATTTAGGGTGGTTTGGCTAGAAGTGATTGGTATTTTAAGTAAGGTGTTTGCAGTTGATTTGTACAAAATTTTAGGCTTAGAGGTTAAGGGTAGTTGAGTGTTTGAGCTTGCAGGCTTAGTGATTTGAGTTTGGGAGATTTGGATTGGTAGGAAATTTTTCTTGGTTCCTTCACCTTCACCTTCCCTCTTCTTCCTTCTTCCATCATCTCCCCTCTTCTTATCATCCTTTTTCTTGTTTTCTACTTTGCTGCCAGTTGCTTTTGAAGATTAACTTGGATTTGAGCCAGAAGGTTTTTGCTCATTGTTCTTCTGCTCATCATCATCCTTGTCATCTGTTGTGTTGAACTGTGTAGTTGGCAACATGGTCTCAACATTCTGTAGGTATCTTCCCAACATCCTAATCATCTCCTCATCTTCAGCTGTTTTGAAGTTCTTCTTCTTGAGATCAGTCTCTAATGTCATTATTAATCTTGTATTTCCCCTACACAGTTTTTGGTACTTTGAAGTATCTGCACTGTTTAGTTTGTGGACAAATGTAGGCCACCCCTTGCTTGGATGTAGATAGGCTTCAGGAAAATCAGCTATCTGAGCTTTCTTGAGTTCTTTGAGCAATTGGGTGTCTTCTGGAATTATTGGATTAACTCTGTCAATTATTACATCCAGCTCAGATGCTCTCATACTTTGAAGATTTGATAGAGACACCTGTAGACATCTTCCTAAACCACAGTCATTGACATTGGATACTATTCTCTTCTCTAAAAAGTTGACAACCTTTACTTTTACCACTATTAAGAAATTGATGTTTTTGGCCAAAGATCTATTGTAAGCGATGTAGTTGTTCGCCAGAGAGACTCTTAGAACTGCCAGTAGTTCATTGAGCTCCTTATCTTGACAGGGTCCTACTGTAGCTTTCTGGAGCCTTTCTGTACTAACATCTTGAAAGAGTTTTAATTGCATAGAACTTTGACCAGAGTGAGTAGTAGATTTTCCAGCCTCTTTAGATTGTGAAGAGTTACCAACTTCGTTGGACTGTTGAATCCTAGATTCTATCTCCCCCTTAGTTTTGTTGGCAGGCAGGAGTAGTGGATTTGGAATTTCTAGCCTCACATCTTCAGGGAGAGCAGGTAAAGGAACATTCAAGGCACCCATGATAGCTCCCAAAAAACCGAATTCTGCATTTAAAAATGTTTGTGGGAGTCTACCAGGGTCCTGATGTCATTCTATTGACTATACACTAGAGAAGTGAGAGCATTGACCTGAGCTGTGAGTGAGTCATTTGGGGCTTAGAGAGTTGAAACTTGATGTTGTAGAGATTGAATCTGGAGATTTGTTGAAGTAGAAGCAGGTTGTTGGGAACTTGAAGAGATAGGAAAACCAAAAGTAGCTTGAACTGTCTCCTTGATCCCTTACATTAAAAGAGCAGATGGTTCATATCTAGCTTGATGAAGTTGATCCAGTTCGACCCTTGTGTCGTTGTTACTTGTAATGTAATTCTAGAAAACTTTATGCAAAGCTACAAAGGATTGTTTTAGTTGCTTGATGCTTTGCTCCATGTTGGTCTTATCAAACCTTGCCATTTGGTCAGCAAATTTCTAAAATTTGTTCTTAATTTCTACTTGAGTCGGCACAAGGTCATCCAACTTTTCTTTCACCAATCTTTTAATTCTTTCTTGATGATTGTTCAAAGTATGTTGCAATGCTTTACCAATAAGGTGAAAATCTTTAAGTTGTGCCTTGTAGACCTCTGTAACAGCATCATAAACTTCCCGGGGACTGAGAGTTTTGGCATTGCTTCCCAAGGTGGTTACATACTCCTCTCTAAACCTAGTCAAAACCTCATCCATCTCTATACTGAGGTCTTTGTCCAACCAAGCATCCACATTGCCAACTTGTTCAGCTTCATTGACAATTTTATGCTATTGTTCTTCAACATCTGTTTTGTAAGACAACAAGATTATTTGATAGTCCTGATTGGATATTCTATTGTAAGAAGCTGTTGTGTGATGTTGGCAAGCCCAGAGAGTTGATATACTAGAAGGTCATTCATGGTGATTGGTTGAGCCTGAGCATCCTGAAGCCATTGGGAGATTAGGTGTGATGGTTGTTGAAAGGAGTTCGAAGTAGATGGTATATCGGTTGGGTTTGAAATGGAGGGTTGAGATTAGTACACCACTGGTGACAGATGCCACAGGTTGTGACAGTGTGTTGTTCACCAATAATGGAAACCTCCAATTAAATTGGAGGGGATTTGACCAGGTTACTATCATATACCATGGCCTCAAATCCTCGCTCTTCTTGCAAAGAGATAGGACTTGAATGTGCTTGAATTGCCTCCCCTATAACAGGCTCATTCGCAATTGGACTCATATCTTGAATTGTTAAAGAAATCTCAGCTAGGGTTTTAAGAGGAGTTGTCTCTACATGAGGAACCTCCAATTGAACTGGAGAGGATTTAGATAGCTCCCCCTCAAGAGTAATACCCTCAAACCTATCAATCTATGAAGATTGTTTAGCACATGAAGGTGCTTGAGTAACATTCACAGGGTCTTCAGTTAAAACTCATGAAACCCCTGTGGTTTTGATGGCGTCATCAAGGTCTACCCCAGCTAGTAGCCTCTCACCATCTAAATGTGGTTCCTAGGTGGTGAACACATTTTCATGAATTATGTCACTTAATTTTGGCAATACTTGAGAATTAGATTCTAGTGTTTCATTATATGAAGAAAAATTTTTAGAAATAAGACTTATGATTTCAGAAGTAAGTGTTGGCAGCTCCCTTTGAATAGATGAGGGAGCTTCAAAAGATGTGTTCTTTGTGTGTGTGCCATCCTTATTCCTTCTTTCATACACTTGAATATGTTCAAGTGTTGGTGTAGACTCTTTACAAGGTGCACTAGGGTGAGTTGTAACACCCCCAAATCCGGGGTCGGGGATTCGGGTTGTCACGAGTTCCATTTCCCTTATCAATACTTAATCTTAACAGTCAACCAACTACTGAGTACTGTGACCCCACAATACACACACACACACACACCACAAGTTATAGTCTCAGAGATGAATACCAAAAAATAACTTAAGTCATTTTATTCCACAATTATAAACCGTTACACCTTATTAGGGTTTCTGAATAATTTACATATTCCTTGCCATTATTACAATTCATATTATACATAAGTCTGGTTTATCAATTGTTGAAAACCTAGCCTATTGGTAGCTCCTACCTCAGCTACGGCGGCATCAACGCTTCCAGAAAACTGCGGAACGTTTCCTAACCGCTTGCGAATTGGAAGCTTGGTCTTGTTCATCTTATCTATCTGTTGTTGTGTGATGAAAGAAGAAAGCAAGGGTGAGCAACAAGCCCACCGAAATAATATGTATAATAATTAACAATATATGAGCATTCTTATAGTACTCGTGAAAGTCTTGGTCAAGAAGAAATGAACCAAGTTTGATATCTTAACGTGACCAAGTCGCAAAATATTCAGTATATATGTATATATATACTTTTCAAAATCTTGGAAGTCCTCTTCCATGCATAATATACATAGAGTTCCAGTTTATAACTGTATAAAAAAATATCGTTGCAAGTTGATCACATATATCTAACCTTGTCCCAACGTTTTTGTGAAAATCTTTGTCATGCATAAGATAATCATTGACCAGATATAAGTTGAAAAGATGAAGTTACAAGATACTCCAATATACTTATATCTTTTCCGAATACTACTTGAACTACCACCGTTCAAGTTATAATTAGTTTCAAAAGTTCATCACATAGATGAGACTACAAGACAAGATTTGAATAGATTCAATCTTTGAATATCATTATAAATAATGAAGTTACGAGATACTTCATTAAGTCCCGATATATATATACACCTATATATATACATTTCATACACTCCTTGAAAACCTCCGTTATGAAAATTATAAACAGAGTGGCCATATCCAATGAATTTGGAAAGAAAAGAATTTTGGCATAAACCTGATATCTTCCTGATCAGGCAAAGATACCAATAAGTAACCTTTTCTACTAGTAGATGGACGAATTCCCCACTGGTCATCACCCTGGTCGCAATAGGACCTTATGCTGGACTGCCACTCAGCCACTTATGCATTTTATGGACTCCCACTGAGCCACTTACACTATCATGGACGCCCACTGAGCCCATGTTGCTTATGCCGACTCGATAGATGGACTTACTTCCCGAACGTTGGGTAAGTAATCAATTCATTTACCAAAACTGCAACCTTGTTGCGAATATAAAATACACCATAGAGCCGGATCCCTCAGGTTTTGAGTGAGTATTTAAATTCCCTTTTTAAAAGGAAGATCTTAAATATAAAAATGAGTTTTGGGATCCGCTCTAACTTTTAAAAATCATTTTGAAGACTCGAAAACACTTTAAAGAGTGTTTGGAGTAATGCTGATTTAATGAAGTAAATCAGTCCCAATATATTTAGAAAATGTTTGAATATTATTATTTAAATAATATTCCCATAAAGAATAATCTTTATACAAATAATTGAAGTAGAAGTTGTAAGACTTATACTTGAAATGAGTATTAAATAACCAAAGATATACTTATACGAAAGTAATATCTTTATTTGAATATCAAAAGTAAGTTTGATTATCGAACGTTATTCTTAAATAAAATAAAGAATATTATTAAATAATAAGCGGAGTCATAATCCCTCGAATGAATATTATAAATAATATTCATTAAATAAAATAAAGGAGTCAATACATTCTCAAATGACTATCCAATTAATAATCATTAAATAATATAAACTGAGTCATAAGCCCTCGAATGAATATTTGAAATAATATTCAATAATAAAATAAAGGAGTCATAAGTCCTCGGATGAATATTCGAAATAATATTCAATAATAATATAAAGGAGTCATAAGTCCTCGGATGAATATTCGAAATAATATTCAATAATAAAATAAAGTTAAAGTTATCGAATAAACCTTATTCGATTAATAGTTTTGAAAACTATAACCATATATATATAAAAATATATATATATATATGTATATTATACTCGGGAATATCGACTCCCAGTTTAGAAATATGTTCACCTTTTGATCCCCTATACTAAGGGTAAATTCAAATACCGCTTATCTCTAGCATAGGTATTATGCAACTGTAAGCATTTTAACCAACAGATATATAATCCAAGAATACGAAACAGGCATGCATATATACCATATCACATGCTACAATATATCGCAAGAATTTGCTAATAACAAATATGCATTTATCGCAGGATCATGCATATACACATATACATCACAACAACAGTATAACGGGTAGAAAACTTGCCTGAGTGCTCCCGGATAGGCTTAAGCTTAGAGTGGGTCCGATAACCTATGAACAACAACATAAGTCGGAATTAAACCCCGGTCGCTTAAAAAACTAGACTTTAACCATTTAGAGTCCTAACGTTCGCTTTCGCGCTTAACGATTTACTTAAGTCGCTCAAGTACCCTCAGTTCCACCATTTTTAATAAATTAACCATTAAGGGTTTTAAGGCAATTCTTTCGCGAGTACCTTACCAACTGCCTAATCCACTTTACATAATTGTTTCTTACCCCAATTAGTCATTTAAGGTCCTTAACCAAGATTTCAAAGTAAGGCGAGGGGTAATGGTTCGGTCGCGAAACACCGTTACTTAAAAAGGTCGTTTCTCCTAAACCGTACATCGGAACCAAGCAATCCACATATCAAAACGAAGCTTACGACACGCTCTAGATAAACTTGGCAATGTTACAGATTGTTTGTTGAGTTTTCTTTCCTGAACACTAAGAACAAGCAGTTGAATAAAAATGGGCATTACGACGGCTATGTTTACGCGATTACCAATGTTTATAGTACTCCAATTAACCACCAACCAACTCATAACCATCAATACAATAAAACTTCACCTAAACCATACCACATAAGTCCATAACCTCCAAGTTTTTCAACTCAAACAACCACAATCAAGACCTATGAACTATAATCAAGCTTCAATTACCAAAACACTTCCAAATCAAACCAAACTACTAATAATCACAATCCATGCTTCTCATTTCACAAAACCAACCATTAAACTTAATACCAAATAAATTAAAGGCTAGGGTTTGAAGTTTATACCTTCCTTGGGAGGTGTTAAGTTGCTAGGAAGCCTTAGGGAGCCTCTTACAAGCTTGATCTTTCCAAAGAAATCAAGAACACAAAGTTAGGCTTTGAAGTTTCTAAAAGTCCGATTGAAAGAACTGTAAAAATGAGGGTCTTACCTTACTTATTTGGAAAAGACTTGTGAACAAGAGTTGTAGGACATCTCAATACCTTTCCAACGAGCTATAGAACACAACATTTGAGTGAGAAATGAAGGAGATACAGCAGTTTTAATGTGCCTGCTCTGTTTTGGCCGAGAGCAATGGAAATGGGGGAGGAAATGCTTTCTTGTGTTGGTGGAATAATGTGGTGGATAATGATGGGTTGTCTTGATATTTTGCTAGGTTAATAATAAACAAAGGAGTTAGTGGAAGATGATCTCACCATTTACCATGTGTTGGTGATTTGTGGTGAGATGAGATCATCCCTAGTTAACTATATAATTAACTAGGCATTCCTTCCTAACTATCACTTGGTTTCTTGTTTGATCAACCATCCACTTGCCTTGCCACTTGCAAAGGTATTTACAAGAGTCGTTATTCATTTCTTTGTCCGGTTATCACTCAATCTCGTTGATCGTTTGGTTAAATACCTTAATGGTTTTATTGATAAAATCTTCTTGGTATTTTTAATACCTAAATTAATTCTTCTTTATAATCCTTGAATTTAAAATCCTTCATCTTAATATCAATTTCTTAAATCCCTTAATGTCTGGTGGAAATCTCGGGGAAAAATAAAAGTGCTCTTTTTCGAAATCCGACGGCTTTTACATACACTTATTTTCTTTATGGAATACTAATACGATCTTAGAATTTCTATAACAGTACTCCTATATATCGTGGTCTGATAATTTTTCTTAATCAGCATAATCAGCAAAATCACTATTCATTAGGGTTTCAAAAAAATTCCAAAAATTGGGGTTATTATAGTCTCCCCTCCTTAAAAGGATTCCATCCCGGAATCAGATAGAAAATGAATAGGGATACTCTCTTAGCATTGCACTTTCTAACTCTCGAGTAAATTTTCCCACACTGTGGTTCTACCACCAAACTCTGCCTAGCTTGATAATCTCCTAAGCACTTGTTCCTTTTAAATCTATAACCCTTCCTGGTTGCTCCATATAGGTTACGTCGGGTTGCATGTCTATGTGCTCATATGCCCCTATTTATCTGGCATCCGAATTATACTTCCTTAATATTGATATGTGGAACACGTTATGAACTTGCTACATGTTCGGGGGTAGGGCTAGCTCGTATGCTAACTTCCCAATATGTTTTAGTATATCCAAGGGTCCGACAAATTGTGGACTTAGCTTTCCTTTCTTTCCGAATCTCATCAATCCTTTCCAAGGGTTTCCAAGGGGATACCTTTAAAAACACTAGATCCCCTACTTCCTATTCTTTGTCCTTTCGTGTCAAATCAACATACTTCTTATGTCCATCTTGGGCTACTCCCAGCCGTCCTCTGATTAGATCTATTATATTCTTGGTCCTTTGGACCACTGCTGGTCCGAGCATCTTGCGCTCTACAACTTCATCCTAACATAAGGGAGATCGACATTGTCTTCCCTCAAAGATCTCATAAGACGACATCTCGATACCTAACATACGATCTATTATCGTGAGAAAACTCAATCCGCGTTAAGTGATCATTCCAAATTCTTTCAAGTCTATTGCACAGACTCTCATTATAGCTTTTAGCATTAGAGCTTTTGCTTCTCAATACCCATTCTTTTCCAGTTCGTAATCGCTACTACCTTCCGTTCCTAATATTATACTGGTTATACTTTTGCTCGTTAGCGTTCTATAACCTTTTAATAACCACGTCAACCTTAGTATCACGAATGTGTTTCCATTCCGAATACCACCATAACTTTACTACTCCTTTTTCAGCTGTTTCTATTTTCCAAAGTTTGATCAATCATATAGAAGTAAAGGAATTTGTTGAGAGATCACTATGATCATGAACACTTGTTCTATTGCATAGTTAGTACAGAAGGTGGCCAGCCTTTAGTACTTGACAAGCAATTAAACAACATGTGGTATCCTACTAGGCTTCTATCACACAGATAGATAGTCATTCGGAAATACCTCCCCTTCTGGAAGGGTTGTTCTTCTCAGCTTACATGAAATAAAAAGAAGAGAAAAGAACGAACTGAAGAGAATTGTATATACGTAAAAAAATTTATTGCCATAAAATATCTGGCTTGGAATCTACCTCTGAACTATAGAGGCTTGTCATAGGAGAACAAAACATATATGTATTTATATCAACATCAAGTATTATAGCATCGTATTTCACATGCCTAAATATTTTTGCTATTCCGTCCATCATTCTATGGACCCATGCTCTTCCTCGAGCTTATACACAATCACCTTTGAAACTCCCTCGATATCGAAAATCGAATCTGGGATCTCATTCTAGACATCATCGTTACTAGAATTCTATGCTTGCATCGCAACCTTCCTCGTATAGTAATACGACTCTCTATTGATAAGAAGGAATAAATATTCAATAGGTAAATAATCGACCTAGTTTTTCTATCAAAGATAACTTATACGTCAACACGACCCGATTAGTGGTACTCAATCTCAACATCCATTCCAATATAACTCTCACGGTTGTAATTAGCTCATTACTCGCAGAATCATTGATGCATTACTATGGTCCACCACTGACCTACTTTCGTCATTCACTTTCCATGAAATCTTAATATCTAACCATACGGAGCCCATACATATCGTATCGAATTCTTCTAAGGAGGTAACATGATCACCGTTCATGATTCATAAAGAACACTCCTGAACTTGACGTACATTCATGACATGAAGCAGATAAAATTGCAGAAGAGTTTCAATCAAAGCAACGATAGCAGGTTAATACCATTCTTAATCATATGCCTTAAATAGAAGACTTAACTCAAGGTTCGTCTAGTCCTTTTTGAAATATGGTTCTGGCTTATCTCAAGATAGTACCTTCTGAGATAGATAGCCCGCTCATGGCGATTACACGAATTAAACCTTTACCAACTACTATTACGGTTGGGTATTGCACAGTCATCAGAAGGAATGTCAATCTTCCAAACCATAATACAACCTTTACGGCTTCAACCATCATCACTGTATTCCTCTGGCACGAGCGCCTATAATTGTCCTCTTACACTTAAATTGTCGGCCACCTCTTTGGCCTTTCTTGATAGTAATATTTCCTTACAATCAATGTCATCTTAACCACTTTCACTAATTTTCTACCTCATTTCCCATCACTGCTTGTGTGAAGATGTTTTCCTTAAAATCTGATGAGTAAAAAAAAATTATCACCATTTTTCCATAAGTTATTGCCTCAGTCTTTAGAGGTTAATCACTGTCACGACTGACTCTCAATCATACTTAGAACATCTTTTATCTTAGGCCCTAATTGCCCTGAACAATTTCGACCTTTACTGGTTCGATCCATACTTTCTCGTGGTTTAACACGTGCCCCACTTGGCATCATTATAATTACGTCATATTTCCTTTATCAACATTTTTATTCTTGAGAATTTTGAATATTACCTTTCTCCTTGTAAAACCTCTAAGGTTCCTTGAATCGTTCCTCCTGTATTCCCTAGATACAGGGCATATCAAGATACCATTTATTAATACCAGAATCATTGTCTATATACTTCTGAAAAAAATTTCTCCACTGATTCTTAAAGGTTGTTATTACCTTAATCCTTTCCAATTCATACTGTCAAAACTCATACTATCCCTATTAAGGGTGAAATGCCAACCTTTATGCATTCCCCTAGGATTCATTTTAAGTTACCGATGTTCTATCCTTAATTCCACCTTTAAAAGGTACCTGCATCCTTCCATGGATAAATCAAGTCATATATCCCTGATAAGGGTGTCTTATTCAATCATTCCCACCTCGATAGTATATGTCTAATTTCACAATAACATCTATATTCAAAATGGGGTCAATCAATATGGCCTCCAAAAGATAACAACGGTTATCCGCTTGTCTTGTCTAATTTGGTAACGATAACAAGGATGTTCTGTAAGATATTGGTCGTGTTCAACGTGAACTTCTTCTTAATAATTCCTTATTTACTTTTATTGTTTATCTCAACAGTCATCTTAATATTGGGATATCTTTCATACCTGGCGTCTCCCTTTCTGGGTATCAAGCCACCGGTCTTACACTTCATATTCTTGAAGGTCACTTCCTTCATCCAATTTTCCTAATTTCTTACTTCCTTGTCTCCTCAGTCTATCCGTGTCTCATTATTTATCCTTCGAACTATCTCAAGGTTTCCTCGAATCCTCCCAACTTAAAGGGGGTACAATATATATATCTCTTATGCCTTCAACCATTAATTTTAACTCATGGTGAATCACTCTCATCCTGACGATTACATACTTTTATATTTCTATTATTACGAGTCTTTAGGGTTTCCTCATACCCAACTCCCTTATCATACCTCAAACTCTATTGCCTTTATATTCCTTTCCACTTTAGTTTCTTTTTATTTTCCTCTCTCTTGCAATCATTTCATTAACCCACTAATTATTGACTTCAAACATCACGTCGTTTTGGGATTCTAGTCCTCAGAACAAATCTTGACAACTTTTAAAATCTTAGATTCATAATTCATCATACTCGTCCGCCTTTGTTCTGGCTCTAAAGTTTTTACACTATCTCTCTATCTTCCTTAGCCTTCCACCAGCGGGTGGCCTCTCTCTTAGGAGGGTAAGTGACAAAAATAGTCTTTTGTGATTCATAACTCATTTAGAATCTCAAATGATTCCTATATTTCCTTTAGCCAGGCTCTTGCCTCGACTGGGTCAACCTGTTCCTTGGAACTCTGAGAGCTTAGCGACTTAAAAGTCATGAAAGAATTTCCTACCGCATTGTTTCCTCAAGGTGGTGGTTGGGGATAATAGTCTAAGTTCTTTTTAGACAGGTCCATGAATTGCCGTATAGGAGTACCGTCTCGGGTCTCCTTTCCTTACTTGACTTTCTGTTTCTTTAGTATGAAATGTTTCATCCTTCTCCCATACTTGGGGTTATCTTATATGTTAAAATCCTCATTTTCCACTTCATTATATTCTGGGTTCCTTATATCTTGATGGCGACCTCCCTGACTATCACGTTCAGGGCTTGCTCTAAATCTTATTCCTCAAACTAGCTTTCATCTAAGATTTCATCTTTAAGCTCTTGAACGTTTGGAACTCAAATTCTGTAGGAATACCTCATTATTCCCTTATCATTTTTCTCGGTATTAATCTTTTATCTAATTGTTGGCTCTCTGCCTTCATTCATCACTTTTTCTGGCACAATATATTCTTTTTCCGATAATTCGGACTGTATTGCAATCTCCAACAGCTTTTCGGTACCGGCTCCGGTTACCTTCACTTCTATTTCCATTTTCTCAAAATCTCTTATAAACTCTCCCAAAGACATTATCATCTTGAGTCTCTCCTTTTTACTAAGGGTATCAGCCACCACATTGGCTTTCCCCGAATGATATAGAATTTCCCACTCATAATTCTTAATTAGCTCTAACCGCCTCCTCTGGCATATGTTAAGCTCTTTCTACGGGAAAATGTACTAGAGTACTTATGGCTTAGGTAAATCTCGCACTTCTCTCCATACAAGTAGTGCCTCCAATATTTAGGGCAAAACTATTGCCACGAGCCCAAGCTCATGGGTGGGGATATCGAATTTTATATTCCCTTAATTTTCTTGACGCGTACGCGAGTACCTTGTTGTGCTGTATAAGAGCACCCTAATTCCTTATGCGAAGCATCAATACAAATCACAAAATCTCCTTTTTCCATCCGGAAATGCTAACATAGGGGCCATCACCAATCTTTGCTTCAGTTCTTGAAAGCTATTCTCGTGTTTCTCTGTCCATTCAAACTTCTCAGCCTTACGAGTAAGCCGCGTTAAAGGGGCTACTATCTTTACAAACTTGAACGAACCTCTGATAGTGACCGGCCAATCCTACCTCTGGTAGTTGCCCTAACCATGATCATCAATTCCTCAGTGGTCCTTTATTCATTCTTGTCAGGATCCTCCACGGGATCCTCCTCAGTAACAATCCCTTCTAGGACAACATCCTCAACCGCTACATCCTCAATATCAACATCATCTGGTCCTGCGTTAGGACGCTCTATCGGATCCACAATCCGATCTCCAATTAGTAATAAAACATCATCGTGCTGTTACTCCTCAACCTCAGGGTTCGGAGTCCCGCTACCATATACGATAACGAACTACGCTTCTATCGCTATATTTATAAGGGTTCCCATAAGGGTTTTAACTGTCGGTGCTACGTTAGGTAGCCCGACTATGAACTTGACAAGAGTTCTTATTATCTTAGTGAACTTATTATCTTAACGTCACATCATCTCTGAGGTTTATAACGCTTAGCTCTGATACCATTCCTGTAACACCCCCAAATCCAGGGTCGGGGATTCGGGTTGTCACGAGTTCCATTTCCCTTATCAATACTTAATCTTAACAGTCAACCAACTACTGAGTACTGTGACCCCACAATACACACACACACACCACAAGTTATAGTCTCAGAGATGAATACCAAAAAATAACACAAGTCATTTTATTCCACAATTATAAACCGTTACACCTTAAAAGGATTTCTGAATAATTTACATATTCCTTGCCATTATTACAATTCATATTATACATAAGTCTGGTTCATCAATTGTTGAAAACCTAGCCTATTGGTAGCTCCTACCTCAGCTACGGCGGCATCAACGCTTCCAGAAAACTGCGGAACGTTTCCTAACCGCTTGCGAATTGGAAGCTTGGTCTTATTCATCTTATCTATCTGTTGTTGTGTGATGAAAGAAGAAAGCAAGGGTGAGCAACAAGCCCACCGAAATAATATGTATAATAATTAACAATATATGAGCATTCTCATAGTACTCGTGAAAGTCTTGGTCAAGAAGAAATGAACCAAGTTTGATATCTTAACGCGACCAAGTCGCAAAATATTCAGTATATATGTATATATATACTTTTCAAAATCTTGGAAGTCCTCTTCCATGCATAATATACACAGAGTTCCAGTTTATAACTGTATAAAAAAATATCATTGCAAGGTGATCTCATATATCTAACCTTGTCCCAACGTTTTTGTGAAAATCTTTGTCATGCATAAGATAATCATTGACCAGATATAAGTTGAAAATATGAAGTTACAAGATACTCCAATATACTTATATCTTTTCCGAATATTACTTGAACTACCACCATTCAAGTTATAATTAGTTTCAAAAGTTCATCACATAGATGAGACTACAAGACAAGATTTGAATAGATTCAATCTTTGAATATCATTATAAATAATGAAGTTACGAGATACTTCATTAAGTCCCGATATATATATACACCTATATATATACATTTCATACACTCCTTGAAAACCTCCGTTATGAAAATTATAAACAGAGTGGCCATATCCAATGAATTTGGAAAGAAAAGAATTTTGGCATAAACCTGATATCTTGCTGATCAGGCAAAGATACCAATAAGTAACCTTTTCTACTAGTAGATGGACGAATTCCCCACTGGTCATCACCCTGGTCGTAATAGGACCTTATGCTGGACTGCCACTCAGCCACTTATGCATTTGATGGACTCCCACTGAGCCACTTACACTATCATGGACGCCCACTGAGCCCATGTTGCTTATGCCGACTCGATAGATGGACTTACTTCCCGAATGTTGGGTAAGTAATCAATTCATTTACCAAAACTGCAACCTTGTTGCGAATATAAAATACACCATAGAGTCGGATCCCTCAGGTTTTGAGCGAGTATTTAAATCCCCTTTTAAAAGGAAGATCTTAAATATAAAAATGAGTTTTGGGATCCGCTCTAACTTTTAAAAATCATTTTGAAGACTCAAAAACACTTTAAAGAGTGTTTGGAGTAATGCTGATTTAATGAAGTAAATCAGTCCCAATATATTTAGAAAATGTCTGAATATTATTATTTAAATAATATTCCCATAAAGAATAATCTTTATACAAATAATTGAAGTAGAAGTTGTAAGACTTATACTTGAAATGAGTATTAAATAACCAAAGATATACTTATACGAAAGTAATATCTTTATTTGAATATCAAAAGTAAGTTTGATTATCGAACATTATTCTTAAATAAAATAAAGAATATTATTAAATAATAAGCGGAGTCATAATACCTCGAATGAATATTATAAATAATATTCATTAAATAAAATAAAGGAGTCAATACATCCTCAAATGACTATCCAATTAATAATCATTAAATAATATAAACTGAGTCATAAGCCCTCGAATGAATATTCGAAATAATATTCAATAATAAAATAAAGGAGTCATAAGTCTTTGGATGAATATTCGAAATAATATTCAATAATAATATAAAAAAGTCATAAGTCCTCGGATGAATATTCGAAATAATATCCAATAATAAAATAAAGTTAAAGTTATCGAATAAACCTTATTCGATTAATAGTTTTGAAAACTATAACCATATATATATAAAAATATATATATATATATATATATTATACTCGAGAACATCAACTCCCGGTTTAGAAATATGTTCACCTTTTGATCCCCTATACTAAGGGTAAATTCAAATACCGCTTATCTCTAGCATAGGTATTATGCAACTGTAAGCATTTTAACCAACAAATATATAATCCAAGAATATGAAACAGGCATGCATATATATCATATCACATGCTACAATATATCGCAAGAATTTGCTAATAACAAATATGCATTTATCGCAGGATCATGCATATACACATATACATCACAACAACAGTATAACGGGTAGAAAACTTGCCTGAGTGCTCCCGGATAGGCTTAAGCTTAGAGTGGGTCCGATAACCTATGAACAACAACATAAGTCGGAATTAAACCCCGGTCGCTTATGAAACTAGACTTTAACCATTTAGAGTCCTAACGTTCGCTTTCGCGCTTAACGATATACTTAAGTCGCTCGAGTACCCTCGGCTCCACCATTTTTAATAAATTAACCATTAAGGGTTTTAAGGCGATTCTTTCGCAAGTACCTTACCAACTGCCTAATCCAGTTTACATAATTGTTCTTACCCCAATTAGTCATTTAAGGTCCTTAACCAAGATTTCAAAGTAAGGCGAGGGGTAATAGTTCGGTCGCGAAACGCCGTTACTTAAAAAGGTCGTTTCTCCTAAACCGTACATCGGAACCAAGCAATCCACATATCAAAACGAAGCTTACGACACGATCTAGATAAACATGGCAATGTTACAGATTGTTTGTTGAGTTTTCTTTCCTGAACATTAAGAACAAGCAGTTGAATAAAAATGGGCATTACGACGGCTATGTTTACGCGATTACCAATGTTTATAGTACTCCAATTAACCACCAACCAACTCATAACCATCAATACAACAAAACTTCACCTAAACCATACCACATCAGTCCATAACCTCCAAGTTTTTCAACTCAAACAACCACAATCAAGACCTATGAACTATAATCAAGCTTCAATTACCAAAATACTTCCAAATCAAACCAAACTACTAATAATCACAATCCATGCTTCTCATTTCACAAAACCAACCATTAAACTTAATACCAATTAAATTAAAGGCTAGGGTTTGAAGTTTATACATTCCTTGGGAGGTGTTAAGTTGCTAGGAAGCCTTAGGGAGCCTCTTACAAGCTTGATCTTTCCAAAGAAATCAAGAACACAAAGTTAGGCTTTGAAGTTTCTAAAAGTCCGATTGAAAGAACTGTAAAAATGAGGGTCTTACCTTGCTTATTTGGAAAAGACTTGTGAACAAAAGTTGTAGGAAATCTCAATACCTTTCCAACGAGCTATAGAACACAACATTTGAGTGAGAAATGAAGGAGATACAGCAGTTTTAATGTGCCTGCTCTGTTTTGGCCGAGAGCAATGGAAATGGGGGAGGAAATGCTTTTGCTTTCTTGTGTTGGTGGAATAATGTGGTGGATAATGATGGGTTATATTGATATTTTGCTAGGTTAATAATAAACAAAGGAGTTAGTGGAAGATGATCTCACCATTTGCCATGTGTTGGTGATTTGTGGTGAGATGAGATCACCCCTAGTTAACTATATAATTAACTAGGCATTCCTTCCTAACTATCACTTGGTTTCTTGTTTGATCAACCATCCACTTGCCTTGCCACTTGCAAAGGTATTTATAAGAGTCGTTATTCATTTCTTTGTCCGGTTATCACTCAATCTCGTTGATCGTTTGGTTAAATACCTTAATGGTTTTATTGATAAAATCTTCTTGGTATTTTTAATACCTAAATTAATTCTCCTTTATAATCCTTGAATTTAAAATCCTTCATCTTAATATCAATTTCTTAAATCCCTTAATGTCTGGTGGAAATCTCGGGGAAAAATAAAAGTGCTCGTTTTCGAAATCCGACGGCTTTTACATACACTTATTTTCTTTATGGAATACTAATACGATCTTAGAATTTCCATAACAGTACTCCTATATATTGTGGTCTGATAATTTTTCTTAATCAGCATAATCAGCAAAATCACTATTCATAAGGGTTTCAAAAAAATTCCAAAAATTGGGGTTATTACATGAGTTCTCTTTTAAATGAGACACCCTATTGAGAGGATGCCCCTATAGTCTGCTTGATTACCTCTTTTTCAACTACATCCTTTTGGGAGGATGTAGAGGTAGCTTGAGTGGTCAGCTCAGATTTCTTTACTTTATTTGGTTTCTTGACCGGGTTGGACTTTATTGGAATTTGATGCTCACCACTCTCATTTATGACAGTTAGGGTTGCCCGCTTTCTCTTCTTTTTACTCACTTCACCCTTTGAGAGGATGAAGTGGTTGGTTTCCTAGCTTCTAATGGTAATGAAGGAAGGGTTTTAGTTTGGGAAGGCCCCTATTGGTGTTCCTGTGTTTGTTCTTCCACAGGTACATGAGCCATAATTGTACTAGATTAAACAGTTGATCTCATGTCAGGCATTGGGTAAGGGTAAGTCCTGAATCTCTTCAACATAAATGTAGTGATTTTAAGACTTACAGGTACCTTGTTGTTTGTAATGAGTGAGTCAAGTAGAATTTTGGACAATTGTTTATAGTTGCCTATTTTTGTCCTATCTATACCATTAAGTAAATAAATGTCATGCACTTTATAATTTAAAGCAAATATTTGAAACCTAGGAAAAAAGATTTCCTTACCTCTTGATTCCAGGAATTGCGAGCCTGGTGCTAAGCTCCTCCATTATCAGTAGTCCTACATTGAGGTGTCTGTTATGAGCCATGGAGAACACCAGCTTCTGAACAACACCTGAAATGTTGTCACACTCTATCTTTCTACAGGTGAAGGCCCTCATAATGGAGTTAAAAAGGAAAGACCATTCCTTCCTGAAATACTTCTTGTTCAGGCTTGGCAAGTTGATCCTTTCACTATAGTTGATAAAGTCCATGAACTCAGCTAGCTCATCTTGAGTTGGAACCTCCACCAGATTTTCAGTAGGGATGCCCAAAGAACATTTACATCATTCTCAGAAAACTCCACCTGTTGGCCTTGAATGGAGCTGTTAACCACCATAAATAGAACTTGGTTCTCATGCACCACTGTCCTCACCATAGCTGTGTTCCAAAAATTATTGAGAACATTCAAGTACAATATGGGATTTGCAGTTAGAGCACTTACAAAGTATGTCTCAGAAAGGAACTTCACAAAGCTCTTGAAGCTATCAAGAGCTTGTATTTGCATCTGTGAATGCAAGATAGTTGGTGCCCTCCTTTGGGATAAAAGGTCTAACTGTGTTTTTTTTGACAAATATGGCTTATAGCCTTACAAATGAGTATCCGTTCTTATAAATTCTCGAGGTGAGCGAGGATCGAACCCAGGACCTGGGACGACAGAGGATAAGCTCGTAACCACTTGAGATATCCAACCGTGCTCAGGTCTAACTGTGTTTAATGCTATTTAAAGTGTTTGAATTTGAGTGGGTAAGAAAAATTAGAGAGAAAGAGTTTGAAATAAGAGAAAACAGATTGGATTTGGAGAAATTAGGTCACTTAGAGATCTCGAAGGTGTAAGAGGTGTATGTCGAGATGTCTGGGTATTTATAGTAAAGGTAAATGACTTATTGAGAACTCAAAATAAACATTTGAAATTTTATTATCGAGCAGCCATATTAAAAGTATAGATATATATATCGATATGTCACTTTCCTGACTCTTATCGAGAACTAGAAAATGACTTATCGAGATGTCAAATAAATACCTAGTTTGTCCTGAATGGACTGAATTTTTCTAATTTTTTTTTTGAATAAGTCAAATTAAAATTAGAATAATTTTATCAAAAGTATTTTACCAAAATAATTTATTAAATTAAATTATCTCAGTTCTAAGTTGTTGATAAGTCTAAATTTATACTTGTAGAGAACTCTGTGAGTTGTCACTTATCGAGATCTCTACAATGACTTATCGAGAAGTCATAATAATGCTTGTCGAGAAGTCCTTCGAGAAGTCAGAAAAATGACTTATCGAGAACTCACTCGAGAAGTCTCAAAATGACTTGTTGAGAAGTCAGTTAGACGTATTGAGAACTCAGTTCTCTATATACTTTTTTTCTTTTTGATTCTGTCTAATGCTAATTTCACATATTGAAAATGTCAACTAACATTTAGACAGTTTATTCAGAATTGAAAAATTACAAGCTAAATTTTGAATAATAAATATACAGAGATTTTTGAAATATTTTTAAAACTCATATTCTAGTTAATTTCTAGTTAAACCAAATTAAATTTTGATTTATTAAAAATCAATCTGCTGCAAAACATTAACTTAGTTCTTTCCTTTAGGATGAAGAATTTAACATTCCAATTTGACCTACAAGTCTAGTGAAAGTAGTTTCATCCAAAGGTTTAGTAAAAATGTCAGCTAATTATTTTTCTGTTGGAACAAAAATGAGCTCAATGGTACCATTTGCAACATGTTCTCTAATAAAATGGTACCTTACATCAATGTGCTTTGTTCTAGAATGATTAAATGGATTAGCCACAATAGATATAGTACTAGTATTGTCATACATAATTGGAATTTTATGTAACACTAGGCCATAGTCCATTAGCTGATTTCTAATCCAAAGCACTTGAGCACAGCAACTTCCAGCATCTATGTATTCAGCCTCAACTGTGGAAGTTGACACATATTGTTATTTCTTGCTATACCAGGATACAAGTTTGTGTCCAAGAAATTGACATCTTCCAATAGTGCTCTTTCTGTCAACCCTGCATCCAGCAAAATCTGCATCTGTGTATCCAACAGCTTCAAATCGTGTTCCCATAGGATACCATAATCCCAAGTTTGGAGTCCATTTTAAGTATATGAAAATTATCTTCACAGCCATCAAATGTGATTCTTTTGGATTGGCTTGAAATATTGCACACAGACATGTTGCAAACATAATATTTGGTCTACTAGCAGTCAAATACAACAAATATCCAATCATTCCTCTATACCCTTAAATGTCTACACTTTTTCCCTCCTTATCTTCATCCAACTTTGTAGCTGTAGACATTGATGTTGATGCAGGTGAACAGTCAACCACACCAAACTTTTTTAATAAATCTTTAACATACTTGGTTTGGCTGATGAAGATTCCATCACTTCTTTGACTGACTTAAAGTCCGAGAAAGTAACCTAACTCTCCATTCATACTCAAATCATATTCACTATACATGAGTTTTGAGAATCTTTGACATAGATTTTCATTAGTAGAACCAAAAATGATATTGTAATAACCCCAATTTTTGGAATTTTTGAAACACGGATGAATAGTAACTTTTGCTGATGATGTTGATTAAGGAAAATTATCAGACCACGCTATATAGGAGTACTGTTATGGAAATTCTAAGATCGTATTAGTATTCCATAAAGTAAATAAGTGTATGTAAAGATCGTCGAGATCCAAATTCGAACACTTTGATTTTTCCCGAAAATCCACTAGATACCGAAAGAATTGAGTATAAGGTAACATGATTAAAAGAATTTAAATTCAAGGATTATAAGAGAGGATCATAAAAGGAATATAATGTATTGGGAAAGGTTAAGGAAACCTGAGTAATAAGATCCCGGGTATGATCCCTCAAACAATAAACGAGAACAAAAGTTAAACGAACCGTATAACAAATCAGCGGTCATTAGCCAAGTAATTAGGGGTTAATCAAAGAGGTTAATGGATGATGATGTCATCACACCAACAAGAAGAGGACAAGTGTGAGAGGGTGACATCACATGATGACCTAAGCATGACATAAGGGAAGGAGGTGTGGTTGATTAATAACCACACAATTTTTCATGGTTAAAAAGGTAATTAATCAAAAACAAAAGCTAGCAACCAAGCAAATAACATAAATCAAAAAGAGAAGAGTTGACTTGCAAGAAGAAGCTCTCGGCCAAAATAAATACAGCAACTTCAAACTGCCATATCTCCTTCAATACTCACTCAAATGTTGTGTTTTATAGCTCGTTGGAAAGGTATTGAGATGGCCTACAACTCTTGTTCACAAGTCTCGTCCAAATACGTAGGGTAAGACCCTCATTTTTATAGTTCTTTAAATCGGACTTTTAGAAACTTCAAAGCCTAACTTTGTGTTCTTGATTTCTATGGAAAGATCAAGCTTGTAGGAGGCTTCCTAAGGCTTCCTAACAACTTAACACCTCCCAAGGAAGGTATAAACATCAAACCCTAGCCTTTACTTTATTTGTTAGTAAGTTTAATTGTTGGTTTTGTGAAATGAGAAGCATAGATTGTAATTATTAGTAGTTTAGTTTGATTTGGAAGTGTTTGGGTAATTAAAGCTTGATTATAGTTCATAGGTCTTGATTATGGTTGTTTGAGTTGAAAAACTTGGAGGTTATGGACTGATGTGATATGTTTTAGGTGAAGTTTTGTTGTATTGATGGTTATGAGTTGGTTGGTGGTTGATTGGAGTAGTTTAAACTTTGGTAATCGCGTAAACATAGCCGTCGTAATGTCCGATTTACTTTAAGACTGTTTTGTTCTTAACAATCAGGACCCGTGAACTCACTGTTAGGTTTTGACCATTGCCATAATTAGATAGTTCATGTTACGAGCTTCGTTTTGATATGTGGTTCGTTTGAATCCAATGTACGGTTTAGGAGAAACGGCCGTTTTAAGTAACGGCATTTCGCGACCGAACCATTACCCCTCGCCTTACTTTGAAACATAGGTTAAAGACCTTAAAAGACTAATTGGGGTATGAAACAATTATGTTAAGTGGATTAGGTAGTTGGTAAGGTATCGCGAAAGAATCGCTTTAAAATTCTTAATGGTTAATTTATTAAAAATGGTGGAGCCGAGGGTACTCGAGCGACTTAAGTAAATCGTTAAGCGCGAAAGCGAACGTTAGGACTCTAAATGGTTAAAGTCTAGTTTCTTAAGCGACCGGGGTTTAATTCCGACTTATGTTGTTGTTCATAGGTTATCGGACCCACTCAAAGCTTAAGTCTATCCGGGAGCACTCAGGCAAGTTTTCTACCCGTATAACTGTTGTTGTGATGTATATGTGTATATGCATTATCTTGTGATAGATGCATGATTGTTATTAGCAAATTCTTGCGATATATTGGAGCATGTGATATGGTATATATGCATGTCTGTTTTGTAATCTTGATATATATATGTTGGTTCAAATGCTTATTAGTTGCATAATACTTATGCTAGAGATAAGCAGTAGTTGCGTATACCCTGAGGATAGGGGACCCAAAGGTGAACCCTTTTCTAAAACCGGGAGTAGATGTTCCCGAGTATATGATATATATATAGTTATATATATATATTGATATAGTTTTCAAAACTATTAATCGAATAAGGTTTATTCGATAACTTTATATTATTTAATGAATATTATTTTGAATATTCATTCGAGGGCTTATGACTCCGTTTATTTTATTAATGAATATTATTTTGAATATTCATTCGAGGGCTTATGACTTCGTTCATTTTATTAATGAATATTATTGTGAATATTCATTCGAGGGCTTATGACTCCGTTTATTTTATTAATGAATATTATTTTAAAGATTCATTCGAGGACTTATGACTCTGATTATTTACTAAGTAATATTCTTTATTTTATTAAAGAATAATGTTTCGATAATCAAACTTATTTTTGATTATTCAAATAAAGATAGTACTTTGGTATAAGTAAATCTTTGGTTATTTAATCCCCATTTTAAGTATGAGTTTTAACACTTCTACTTCGATTATTTTTATAGAGATTATCCTTTTTGGGAATATTATTTAAATAATAATATTCAGATATTTTCTAATATATCGGGACTGATTTACTTTATTAAATCAGCATTACTCCAAACACTCTTTAAAGTGTTTTCGAGTCTTTAAAATGATTTTTAAAGGTTAGAGCGGATGCCAAAACCCGTTTTCAAATTTAAGATCTTCTTTTTTGAAGGGGACTTGAATACTCGTTCAAAAATCTAAAGGATCCGGCTCTGTGGTGTATTTTATATTCGCAACGAGGTTGCCGTTTTGATAAATGAATTGATTACTTACCCAACATTCTGGAAGTAAGTCCATCTATTTGAGTCGGTATAAGCAACATGGGCTCAGTGGGCGTCCATGAAAGTGTAAGTGGCTCAGTGGGAGTCCATCAAATGCGTAAGTGGCTGAGTGGCAGTCCAGCATAAGGTCCTATTGTGACCAGGGTGATGACCAGTGGGGAATTCGTCCATCTACTAGTAGAAAATGTTACTTATTGGTTTCTTTGCCTGATCAGCAAGATATCAGGTTTATGCCAAGGTTTTCTCCTTTCCAAATTCATTGGATATTGCAACTTTGTTTATAATTTTCATAACAGAGGTTTTCAAGGAGTGTATGAAATGTATATATATATAAGTGTATATATATATCGGGACTTAATGAAGTACCTCATAACTTTATTATTTATAATGATATTCAAAGATTGAATATATTCAAATCTTGTTTTGTAGTCTCATCATTGTGATGAACTTTTGAAACTGATTATAACTTGAACGGTGGTAGTTCAAGTAGTATTTGGAAAAGATATAAGTATATTGGAGTATCTTGTAACTTCATCTTTTAAACTTATATCTGGTTAATGATTATCTTATGCATGACAAAGATTTTCACAAAAACATTGAGACAAGGTTAGATATATGAGATCACCTTGCAACGATATTTTTACACAGTTATAAACTGGAACTCTGTGTATATTAAGCATGGAAGAGGACTTCCAAGATTTTGAAATGTAAATAAGTATATATACTGAATATTTTGCGACTTCGTCGCATTAAGATATCAAACTTGGTTCATTTCTTCTTGACCAAGACTTTCATGAGTACTATGAGAATGCTCATATACTGTTAATTATTATACATATTATTTCGGTGGGCTTGTTGCTCACCCTTGCTTTCTTCTTCATCACACAATAACAGATAGAAAAGATGAACAGGACCAAGCTCTCGATTCGCAAGCGGTTAGGAAACGTTCCGTAGTTTCCTGTAGGCGTTGATGCCGTTATAGCCGAGGTAGGATCTACCAATAGGCTAGGCTTTCAACTTTTGATGTACCAGACTTATGTATATTTATGAATTGTAATAATGGCAAAGAAATGTAAATTTATTCAGAAACCCTTTTAAGGTGTAATGGCATATAATTGTGGAATAAAGTGACTTGTATTATTTTTTTTGGTATTCATCTCTGAGACTATAACTTGTGGTGTGTGTGTATATTATGGGGTCACAGTATGTAGCAGTTGGTTGTTTATTAAGATTAAGTGTTATTATGGGAAATGGAACTCGTGACAACCCGGATCCCCGCCCCGGATTTGGGGGTGTTACAGAATGGTATCAGAGCTAAGCGTTATAAACCTCAGAGATGATGTGACGTTAAAATAATAAGTTCACTAAGATAATAATGACTCTTACCAAGTTCATAGTCGGACTACCTAACGTAGTACTGACAGTTAAAACCCTTATGGGAACCTTTATAAATATCGTGATAGAAGCGTAGTTCGTTATCGTATATGGTAGCGGGACTCCGAACCCTGAAGTTGAGGAGCAACAACGCAATGATATTTTATTACTTATTGGAGATCAGATTATGGATCCGATAGAGCGTCCTAACGCGGGACCGGATGATGTTCATATTGAGGATGTAACGGTTGAGGATGTTGTCCTAGAAGGGATAGTTGCTGAGGAGGATCCCATGGAGGATCCTGACAAGAATGAATAAAGGACCACTGATGAATTGATGACCATGGTTAGGTCGTCTACCAGAGGTAGGATTGGTCGGTCACTACCAGAGGTTCGTTCAAGTTTGTAAAGATAGTAGCCCCCTTTAACGCGGCTTACTCGTAAGACTGAGAAGTTTGAATGGACAGAGAAATGCAAGAACAACTTTCAAGAACTGAAGCAAAGATTGGTGATGGCCCCTATGTTGGCATTGCCGTATGGAAAAAGGAGATTTTGTGATTTGTATTGAGCTTCGCATAAGGAATTAGGGTGCTTCTTATACAGCACAACAAGGTAATCGCGTACGCGTCAAGACAATTAAGGGAATATAAAATTCGATATCCCCACCCATGAGCTTGGGCTCGTGGTAATAGTTTTGCCCTAAAGATTGGAGGCACTACTTGTATGGAGAGAAGTGCGAGATTTACATAAGCCATAAGTGCTCTAGTACATTTTCACGTAGAAAGAGCTCAACATACGCCAGAGGAGGCGGTTAGAGCTAATCAAGAATATTGATTGGGAGATTCTTTATCATTCGGGGAAAGCCAATGTGGTGGCTGATGCCCTTAGTAAAAAGGAGAAACTCATGATGATAATGTCTTTGGGAAAGTTGATAAGAGATTTTGAGAAAATGGAAATAGATATGAAGGTAATCGGAGCCGGTATCGAAAAGCTGTTTGAGATTGCAATATAGTCTGAATTATCAGAAAAGAACATATTGTGCCAGAAAAAGTGATGAATGAAGGCAGAGAGCCAACAATTAGATAAAAGATTTATACCGAGAAAGATGATAAGGGAATAATGAGGTATTCCTACAGAATTTGGGTTCCAAATGTTCAAGAGCTTAAAGATGAGATCTTAGATGAAAGCTAGTTTGAGGAATAAGATTTAGAGCAAACCCTGAACGTGATAGTCAGGGAGGTCGCCATCAAGATAGAAGGAACCCATAACATAATGAAGTGGAAAATGAGGATTAAAAACATGTAGGACGACCCCGATTATGGAAAGAAGGAGGGAACGTTTAGACTAAGGAAACAGAAGTCGAGTAAGGAAAGGAGACCCAAGACGGTACTCCTATACGACAATTTATGGACCTTTCTAGACAGAACTTAGACTATTATCCCCAACCACCACCCGGAGGAAACAATGCGGTGAGAAATTCTTTCAGGACCTTTAAGTCGCTAAGCTCTCAGAGTTCCAAGGAACAAGCTGACCCAGTCGAGGCAAGAGCCTGGCTAAAGGAAATATATGAATCATTTGAGATTCTAAATGATTGACGAATCATAAAAGAATGTTTTTGTCACTTACCCTCCTAAGAGAGAGGCCACCCGCTGGTGAAAGGCAAAGGAAGGCACAGAGCAAGAGATTATAATAAACTGATTTAAGTTCAGTCAATTGTTTTCAGGAAAGTACTTCCCAAGGTTATGGAGATAGTGTAAAAGCTTTAGAGCCAGAACAAAGGCAGAAGAGTATGATGAATTATGAATCTAAGTTGTAAAAGTTATCAAGATTCGTTCTGAGGACACGAATCCAGAATGACGGGATGTTTGAAATCAATGCTTATGTTATGTTGGTTCATGAAATAATGATAAGAGAAAGGAAAATAAAAAGAAACTAAAGTGGAAAGGAATATAAAGGAAATATAATTTGAGGAATGATAAGGGAGTTGGGTATAAGGAAAACCTAAAGACTCATAGCAATAGAAATAGAAAAGTATGTACTCGTCAGGATGAGGGTGATTCACCATGAGTTAAAGTTGATGATTGAAGGAATAAGAGATACATATATTTTATCCCCTGTAAGTTAAGAGGATTCGAGGAAACCTTGAGATAGTTCGAAGGATAAATAATGAGACGCAGATAGACTGAGGAGACAAGAAAGTAAGAAATTAGGAAAAATTGGATGAAGGAAGTGACCTTCAAGAATGTGAAGTGTAAGACCGGTGACAGGATACCCAGAAAGGGAGACGCCAGGTAGGAAAGATATCCCAACACTGAGATGACTGTTGAGATAAACAACAAAAATAAATGAGGAATTATTAAGAAGAAGTTCACGTTGAACACGACCAATAACTTCCAGAACACCCCTGTTATCATTACCGAATCAGGCAAGAAAAGTGGATAACCGTTATTATCTTTTGGAGGCCATATGGATTGACCTCATTTTGGATAAGGATACTATTATGAAATTTGGTATAGAATATCGAGGTGGAAATGATTGAATAAGATACCCTTATCAGGGATATATGACTTGATTTATCCATGAAAGGATGCAAGTACCTTTTTAAAGGTGGGATTAAGGACATAACCTCAATAGCTTGAGATGAACCATGGGGGATGCATAAAGGATGGCATTTCACCCTTAATAGGGACATTATGAGTTTGGGTAGTATGGAACGAAGGACTAAGGTAACAACAACCTTTAAGTATCAATGGAGAAAATTTTCAGAAGTATATAGACAATGATTCTGGTATAAAAAAATGGTATCTTGATATGCCCTGTATCTAGGGAATACAGGAGGAATGATTCAAGGAAAACCTTAGAGGTTTTACAAGGAGAAAGGTAATATTCAAAATTTTCAAGAATAGAAATTATGGTAAAGGTTTAATTTGTGTAATCGCCATGAGCGGGCTATCTATCTTAGAAGGTCCTATCTTGAGAATAATCCAAGACCATGTTTTAAAAAGGACTAAACGAACCTTCGAGTTAAGTCTTCTATTGAAGGCATATGATTAAGAATGGTATTAGCCTGTTATCGTTGCTTTGATTGAAACTCTTCTACAATTTTATCTGCTTCATGTCATGAAAGTACGTCAGGATCTGGAGTGTTCTTCATGAATTATGAATGGTGATTATGTTAACTTCTTAGAAGAATTTGATACGACAGGTATGGACTCCGTATGGTTAGCTATTAAGATCCAAGGAAAACGAATGACAGCAGTGGGTCAGCGATGGACCATAGTAATGCAACAATGATTCTGCGAGTAATGAGTCGATTACAACCGTAAGAGTTATATTAGAATGGATGTTGAGATTGAGTACCACTAATCGGGTCGTGGTGATGTATAAGTTATCATTGATAGACTAATCAAGTCGATTATCTACCTATTGAATATTTATTCCTTCTTAGGAATAGAGAGTCGTATTATTACGAAGAAGGTTGCGGTGCAAGCATAGAATTCTAGTAACGATGGTCTAGAATGAAATCCTAGATTCGATTTTCGATGTCAAGGGAGTTTCAAAGGTGATTGTGTATAAGCTCGAGGAAGAGCATGGGTCGATAGAATGATGGACGGAATATCAAAAATAATTAGGCATGTGAAATACGATGCTATAATGCTTAATGTTGATTTATATACATATATGTTTTCTTCTCCTATGATAAACCTCTATAGTTCAGAGGTAGATTTCAAGCCAGATATTTTGTGGCGGTATATATTTTAATATATATACAATTCTCTTCAATTCGTTCTTTTCTCTCCTTTTCATTTCATGTAAGCTGAGAAGAACAACAATTCCAGAAGGGGAGGTATTGCCAAATGACTATCTATCTGTGTGATAGAAGCCTAGTAGGATACCATCTATTGTTTAATTACTTGTCAAGTACTAAAGGCTGGCCACCTTCTGTACTAACTATGCGATATAACAAGTGTTCATGATCATAGTGATCTCTCAACAAATTCCTTTACTTCTATATGATGGATCAAGCTTTCGAAGATAGAAGCAGCTAGAAATGAAGTAGTATCAGTATGGTGGTATTCTGATTCTAACACGTTCGTGATACTAAGGTTGACGTGGTTATTAAAAGGTTATAGAACGCTAACGAGCAAAAGTGTAACCAGTATAGTATTATGTACGGAAGATAGTAACGACTACGAACTGGAAAAGAATGGGTATTGAGAAGCAAAAGCTATAATGCTAGAAGCTATGATGAGAGTCGGTGCCATAGACTTGAAAGAATTTGGAATGATCACTTAACGCGGATTAAGTTTTCTCACGATAATCGATCGTATGTCAGTATCGAGGTATCTCCTTATAAGATCCTTGAGGAAAGACAATGTCGATCTCCCTTATGATAGGATGAAGTTGGAGAGCGCAAGATGCTCGGACCAGCAGTGGTCCAAAGGACCAAGGATAAAATAGATTTAATCAGAGGACGGCTGGTAGTAGCCCAAGATGGGCACACGAAGTATGTTGATTTGACACAAAAGGACAAAGAATAGGAAGTAGGGGACCTAGTGCTGTTATAGGTATTCCCTTAGAAAGGATGGATAAGGTTCGGAAAGAAAGGAAAGCTAAGCCCATGAATTGTTGGACCCTTAGATATATTAAGACGTATTGGAAAATTAGCATATGAGCTAGCCCTACCCCCGAACATGTAGCAAGTTGATAACGTGTTCCACATATCAATGTTAAGGAAGTGTAATTCTGATGCCAGACAAATAGGGGCATATGAGCGCATAGACATGCAACCAGACGTAACCTATATGGAGCAACCAGGAAGGGTTATAGATTGAAAAGGAACAAGTGCTTAGGAGAAGGGTTATCAAACTAGTCAGAGTTTGATGGTAGAACCACAATGTAGGAAAATTTACTTGAGAGTTAGAAAGTGCAATGCTAAGAGAGCATCCCTATTCATTTTCTATCCGATTCCGGGACGGAATCCTTTTAAGGAGGGGAGACTGTAATAACCCCAATTTTTGGAATTTTTGAAACACGGATGAATAGTAACTTTTGCTGATGATGCTGATTAAGGAAAATTATCAGACCACGCTATATAGGAGTACTGTTATGGAAATTCTAAGATCGTATTAGTATTCCATAAAGTAAATAAGTGTATGTAAAGATCGTCAGAATCCAAATTCGAACACTTTGATTTTTCCCGAAAATCCACCAGATACCGAAAGAATTGAGTATAAGGTAACATGATTAAAAGGATTTAAATTCAAGGATTATAAGAGAGGATCATAAAAGGAATATAATGTATTGGGAAAGGTTAAGGAAACCTGAGTAATAAGATCCCGGGTATGATCCCTCAAACAATAAACGAGAACGAAAGTTAAACGAACCGTATAACAGATCAGCGGTCATTAGCCAAGTAATTAGGGGTTAATCAAAGAGGTTAATGGACGATGATGTCATCACACCAACAAGAAGAGGACAAGTGTGAGAGGGTGACATCACATGATGACCTAAGCATGACATAAGGGAAGGAGGTGTGGTTGATTAATAACCACACAATTTTTCATGGTTAAAAAGGTAATTAATCAAAAACAAAAGCTAGCAACCAAGCAAATAACATAAATCAAAAAGAGAAGAGTTGACTTGCAAGAAGAAGCTCTCGGCCAAAATAAACACAGCAACTTCAAACTGCCATATCCTTCAGTACTCACTCAAATGTTGTGTTCTATAGCTCGTTGGAAAGATATTGAGATGGTCTACAACTCTTGTTCACAAGTCTCGTCCAAATAAGTAGGGTAAGACCCTTATTTTTATAGTTCTTTAAATCGGACTTTTAGAAACTTCAAAGCCTAACTTTGTGTTCTTGATTTCTATGGAAAGATCAAGCTTGTAGGAGGCTTCCTAAGGCTTCCTAACAACTTAACACCTCCCAAGGAAGGTATAAACATCAAACCCTAGCCTTTACTTTATTTGTTAGTAAGTTTAATTGTTGGTTTTGTGAAATGAGAAGCATAGATTGTGATTATTAGTAGTTTGGTTTGATTTGGAAGTGTTTGGGTAGTTAAAGCTTGATTATAGTTCATAGGTCTTGATTATGGTTGTTTGAGTTGAAAAACTTGGAGGTTATGGACTGATGTGATATGTTTTAGGTGAAGTTTTGTTGTATTGATGGTTATGAGTTGGTTGGTGGTTGATTGGAGTAGTTTAAACTTTGGTAATCGCGTAAACATAGCCGTCGTAATGTCCGATTTACTTTAAGACTGTTTTGTTCTTAACAATCAGGACCCGTGAACTCACTGTTAGGTTTTTAACATTGCCATGATTAGATAGTTCATGTTACGAGCTTCGTTTTGATATGTGGTTCGTTTGAATCCGATGCACGGTTTAGGAGAAACGACCGTTTTAAGTAACGGTATTTTGCGATTGAACCATTACCCCTCGCCTTACTTTGAAACATAGGTTAAAGACCTTAAAGGACTAATTGGGGTATGAAACAATTATGTTAAGTGGATTAGGCAGTTGGTAAGGTACTCGCGAAAGAATCGCTTTAAAATTCTTAATGGTTAATTTATTAAAAATGGTGGAGCCGAGGGTACTCGAGCGACTTAAGTAAATCGTTAAGCGCGAAAGCGAACGTTAGGACTCTAAATAGTTAAAGTCTAGTTTCTTAAGCGACCGGGGTTTAATTCCGATTTATGTTGTTGTTCATAGGTTATCGGACCCACTCTAAGCTTAAGTCTATCCGGGAGCACTCAGGCAAGTTTTCTACCCGTATAACTGTTGTTGTGATGTATATGTGTATATGCATTATCTTGTGATAGATGCATGATTGTTATTAGCAAATTCTTGCGATATATTGGAGCATGTGATATGGTATATATGCATGTCTATTTTGTAATCTTGATATATATATGTTGGTTCAAATGCTTATTAGTTGCATAATACCTATGCTAGAGATAAGCAGTAGTTGCGTATACCCTGAGGATAGGGGACCCAAAGGTGAACCCTTTTCTAAAATCGGGAGTAGATGTTCCCGAGTATATGATATATATATAGTTATATATATATTGATATAGTTTTCAAAACTATTAATTGAATAAGATTTATTCGATAACTTTATATTATTTAATGAATATTATTTTGAATATTCATTCGAGGGCTTATGACTCCGTTTATTTTATTAATGAATATTATTTTGAATATTCATTCGGGGGCTTATGACTCCGTTCATTTTATTAATGAATATTATTATGAATATTCATTCGAGGGCTTATGACTCCGTTTATTTTATTAATGAATATTATTTTAAATATTCATTCGAGGACTTATGACTCCGATTATTTACTAAGTAATATTCTTTATTTTATTAAAGAATAATGTTTCGATAATCAAACTTATTTTTGATTATTCAAATAAAGATAGTACTTTGGTATAAGTATATCTTTGGTTATTTAATCCCCATTTCAAGTATGAGTTTTAACACTTCTACTTCGATTATTTTTATAGAGATTATCCTTTTTGGGAATATTATTTAAATAATAATATTTAGATATTTTCTAATATATCGGGACTGATTTACTTTATTAAATCAGCATTACTCCAAACACTCTTTAAAGTGTTTTCGAGTCTTCAAAATGATTTTTAAAGCTTAGAGCGGATCCCAAAACTCGTTTTCAAATTTAAGATCTTCCTTTTTGAAGGGGACTTGAATACTCGTTCAAAAATCTAAAGGATCCGGCTCTGTGGTGTATTTTATATTCGCAACGAGATTGCCGTTTTGATAAATGAATTGATTACTTACCCAACGTTCTGGAAGTAAGTCCATCTATTTGAGTCGGCATAAGCAACATGGGCTCAGTGGGCGTCCATAAAAGTGTAAGTGGCTCAGTGGGAGTCCATCAAATGCGTAAGTGGCTGAGTGGCAGTCCAGCATAAGGTCCTATTGTGACCAGGGTGATGACCAGTGGGGAATTCGTCCATCTACTAGTAGAAAATGTTACTTATTGGTATCTTTGCCTGATCAGCAAGATATCAGGTTTATGCCAAGGTTTTCTCCTTTCCAAATTCATTGGATATTGCAACTCTATTTATAATTTTCATAACAGAGGTTTTCAAGGAGTGTATGAAATGTATATATATATAAGTGTATATATATATCGAGACTTAATGAAGTACCTCGTAACTTTATTATTTATAATGATATTCAAAGATTGAATCTATTCAAATCTTGTCTTGTAGTCTCATCAGTGTGATGAACTTTTGAAACTGATTATAACTTGAACGGTGGTAGTTCAAGTAGTATTTGGAAAAGATATAAGTATATTGGAGTATCTTGTAACTTCATCTTTTAAACTTATATCTGGTTAATGATTATCTTATGCATGACAAAGATTTTCACAAAAACATTGAGACAAGGTTAGATATATGAGATCACCTTGCAACGATATTTTTATACAGTTATAAACTGGAACTCTGTGTATATTAAGCATGGAAGAGGACTTCCAAGATTTTGAAAAGTAAATAAGTATATATACTGAATATTTTGCGACTTCGTCGCATTAAGATATCAAACTTGGTTCATTTCTTCTTGACCAAGACTTTCATGAGTACTATGAGAATGCTCATATACTGTTAATTATTATACATATTATTTCGGTGGGCTTGTTGCTCACCCTTGCTTTCTTCTTCATCACACAACAACAGATAGAAAAGATGAACAGGACCAAGCTCTCGATTCGCAAGCGGTTAGGAAACGTTCCGTAGTTTCCTGTAGGCGTTGATGCCGTTATAGCCGAGGTAGGATCTACCAATAGGCTAGGCTTTCAACTTTTGATGTACCAGACTTATGTATATTTATGAATTGTAATAATGGCAAAGAAATGTAAATTTATTCAGAAACCCTTTTAAGGTGTAATGGCATATAATTATGGAATAAAGTGACTTGTATTATTTTTTTTGGTATTCATCTCTGAGACTATAACTTGTGGTGTGTGTGTATATTATGGGGTCACAGTATGTAGCAGTTGGTTGTTTATTAAGATTAAGTGTTATTATGGGAAATGGAACTCGTGACAACCCGGATCCCCGACCCCAGATTTGGGGGTGTTACAGATATCATCCACATAGATCTGAACTAGGATTATATAACCACCATGCTGCTTGTAGAAGAGAGTCTTATCAATAGTTCCTCTAGTGAATCCATGTTTAAGCAAAAATTCTGAAAGTGTGTCATACCATGCTATAGGTGCTTGCTTTAATCCATGTAGGGCCATGAGTAGTTTGTATATAAAGTTTGGAAATTTTAGATCTTCAAAGCCAGGTGGCTGTTGCACATAAACTTCGTCTTCCAACTCACCATTAAGGAATGCACTATTTACATCCATTTGATACACTTTAAAGTTTGAGTGTGCAGCAAATGTAAGAAAGATCCTTATTGCTTCAAGTCTTGCAACTGGAGTAAAAGTTTTATCATAATCAATTCCTTCCTCTTGTGAGTAGCTTTTTACAACCAATCTTGCTTTGTTTCTTATCATAATTCCATTTTTATCCATTTTATTCCTGTACACTCATTTTGTTCCAATTATACTTCTGTTCTTTGGTGCAAGAACTAATTTCAAACTTTGTTTCTTTCAAATTGATTTAGCTCTTCTTGCATAGCAGATATCCAGTCAAGATCAAGTAGAGCTTCCTTAGTTTTCTTAGGCTCAATTTATGAAAGAAAACATGTATGTAGACACTCATTAGCAGTTTCACTTCTAGTCCTCACCCCAGTATTTGGATCATCAATAATTGCTTCTCTTGTGTGACTCCTATCCCATTTCCCCGTGTGAGTTTGTTGACTTAAATTTTATGCATCTTCTTCATCATTGGCATGACTTGCAGAACTTTCTCCTCTTTCTCCCCTGAGTTTGTGCTATCAAATATAGGTGTGAGATGAGCTTCCATTCTCATGATTCACTTGTTTAGTTGACTCTTCATCTATTATGTTGCTTGTGTTGACTTCAACTTCATCTTTGGAATCATTATCAATGTTGATATTTTAAAATTTAAGGGCCTCAGCTTCATTATCATCAAGGCATTCCAAGCCTGGACACTTCTCATCATAAAATATCACATATGTGTTTTCCATAATTTTCTTTTGTTTAATCACATAGACTTTGTAGGTAGTTCTCTCCAATGAATATCCTCAAAAAATTGCTTCAAAAACCTTAGAGTCAAATTTTCCCACATATTCAGTAGGTTTCATCATTGATAAGATTGAGTAGGGTGATTTTCCAAGATTCTTATTGATAAGATATCTGTTTTGAGTATAACATGCAGTGTTGACAGCTTCTTCCCAAAAACTTGTTAGCAAATTTGCATCTTGCAGCTTTGTTCTAGCAGCCTTTACTAGTGTTCTATTCTTTCTCTCAACTACCCTATTTTGCTGAAGTATTCTAGCAGCTAAGAATTCTTGAACAATGACTTCGTCTTTGCAGAATTCAGTTAAAGTTGCATTTCTAAATTCTGTGTCATTGTCACTCCTCAATCTGTTCACACAATTATGATCTTCATCCTTGCTTCTCAATCTTCTTGATGTGTTCAATTATGATGTGTGGAGTTTCATCCTTAAAATGCATAAATTTTACCCATGTGTACCTTGAATAGTCATCCACCATCACAATTGCATATTTCTTCCTTGAATTTGATAAGACATTAACTGGTCCAAATAAGTCCATGTGAATAAGTTGCAAAGGTGCACTTATGGAATTTACAGTTTTACTCTTGTGACTTTACTTCTTTATTTTGCCTTTTTGACAAGCCTCACAAACATCATTTTGAGCAAACTCCAGATTTGGCATGTCTCTCACTAGCTTCTTTTTCACTAGAGTATTGATTGCCTTGTAATTCAAGTGAGAGAGCTTTTTGTACCATAGCTTGCTTTTCTTAACAGGTGCCTTGGTGTAGAAGCAGCATATTCTATCCTTATTTGCTGAGTTTAAATCTGCAAGAAACAAGCTTCTCTTTCTTGCTCCTTTCAAAGCAATTTCACCAGTCTTTTTGCTGATGATTGAACAGTCTCCTTTGTCAAATGTAACATTAAACCCTCTATCTGTGAATTAGCTGATACTTAGGAGATTCACTTATAAACCAGCCACCAGTGCTTGTTTCCCAGTAAAGTAATTGTTTAAGGGGGTTTGGATACAATTACTAAACAAATCGATGTATTATGAAAGTAAAGTAAGAACAGATGAATCAAATAACAGTTTATATTGATCTTTAATAAACTATTACAAAACTTTCTCAAGAATAGTATTCTTAAGGCTTCTAGGTTATACGAATACTCGAGTTCTGCTCTCCACATATTGTGATTAACTATTATTTTTTTATATACTACACAAGTACAAATCATTCCTCTATCAATAACAAGATATGTTACAATATAATTCTAACACTTTATATATCTAAATCAACTACAATCCTATAAATCAGCACCTTCTGATTTATCTTGCAGTCTTGACTTATCATCCAAGTCATTCTCAACGGATAGCCTGATCAACGGATAAATGCCATAGCTTCAATGGATAATCATTTGTATATATCAATGGATGATTAAAGATCGTCAACGGATGATATCGAAGCTTTAAACGGATAATCATATCACAATAGTTGATCATATCCTGATTGTTAGACAGATCCTGATCTTCGACTTAGCAAATTATCAACAGTGCTACATCTTCAATTACAACATTTCTATAAATTAACTTGTCATATCCCATTGTGAAACCTTTGATGTTGTCTCCAAAAGTCACTAATGGGCCAACCATCTCCTCAAACTGTGATAGCAGTGCCTTATCACCTATCATATGTCTCAAGCATCCACTATCTATGATCTATATGACCTTCTTTTCTTTGTGCTGCACACAATGAGGATTAAGTGTTTTTAACTACCCAAGAAGTGTTGGGTACTTTCTTCTTGCTAACAGAATTTACACAATTAGAGTGAGTTGATTCAAAAGGAACAGTGTGAACAGATTTCTTTGCATTTTCCTTTTTATCTGTAAATCCAAAATTAACATATTTCAAATCTACTCTTAGTTTATTACAACTTGTCATTACTTTCATGTTGCAAGGTATGCAGTCAAATTTGTCACAGAAGGAGTAAGGGTCTTCTGTATTTGCTTCATTGTACTTGCTGGCTCCTACTTTTGGCTTGCTAACATCCTTTTTACAAAGGTGAGTTAGATGATTTGTTGAGCCATATTTCTGACATTTCTTTCTGGGGGCATCTGCAACAAATGAAAAGTTGATGCTTTTGTTTACTCTTATCTTTCCATACCTGTTCCTTTTCTTCCTTCATGTATTCTCAGTCTTGACTTCCTTGACAGTGGTCTTAGGGAGTTGGTTAACCATGGGCTTCTTCTTTCTTTTATTAGCAGGAGTGGTTTATTTATTTTTCATTTCTTTATCTTAATCTGCAAGTTCTTTCTTGATGACCAACTCCTCTTCACTAAAATTGACTTCACATGCCTTGGACACAGGTGACTCAACTTTTCTCAGCATAATTGGGAGATCTTCATATGCAATTGTTTTGCCTCTGTTACTTTCAATTTTCTTGTTGCTGTTCAATGCATCATAGTCAAGGCCAATAGCTATGTTAGAACATGGCTTGTTCTTTGTTGAGCACAAAGCATGCGCTAAATAAATCATGCAATTATACGCATTCGCAAGTAATATAGAATGATTTCTAGTTCGTTCTCACAGAGACTCTGATTAATTATATTTAATTAACACTTACTCACCAATGTATGATTACTCTTCAATGTCAAGACAATAACAAATAAGGTTGATTAACTAATATTAACTATGAGAATAAAACACTTAAATTAAAAATATTAAACACACATAAGATCATGACTTCATGACTACTTCATTCAATAGTTATTGTTATTACCCTTAGCATGTAATGGTGATGATATTAATTGAACAACACGAAACTGATAAGCGCCAACTTTCATTGTACGAATACCATTCTACAAAGCATCCATAATTAAGATAGAAGTTGAATAGGCATTAATTATGTTGAGACCCTATTTGTCTACAGAATTTGACAACATAACGATTTAAACGCAAGTTATTCATTATGATTACACAGGGCAAGTAAAACGGTTAGAGTTACCCACTAATCATGCATACAATACATGAACCTATGCTAGCATGGCAAGTTCTAAATCTCAAGATTCACTGTCGCTTCACAAGAGATTAACAAACTATCTTATATTTTTGCGACACACATAAGACGAATAGGCACAGCCTATACTAGATATCATACAATCACCACATACCAAAGTATTAAAAAATTGACTAAAGAAATCTATAGTAAATCCGCTATGATCCCATGATCACGATTAGCCCATAATAGAAGTCATCGTCACCATGGATTCATATGAAAACATGATAATAACACAACGATATAAACTAATTAAAATACTTAATAAAAATAGAGTACGTCACAAGAGTATTAAGGTTCAAAGTGTAAAGAAAACTAGCATCCACTGTTACAACGAATTAAAAAATTACAAGATAAACGTATGCTTCCTCTTCTTCATTGTTGCGTGCTAAAACGGTCTTCTTGATCTTCTCTCCTTGTTACTTGTTGTTGAAAACGTCTTCCCAATAGGTTTATATAAGAGTCCACAAGAAACAGCGCCAACAGAAGCCCAATTATATTTGAATTATAAAATCCAGAAACTAAAATTACGAACCCAGGTGGCCGCCTGCATTCAACACGCGGGTGCCTGCTACCAGGCGGTCGCCTGCTCCTTCCAGGCGGACGCCTGCAAGCCTTCTGGAAAAATCCAATGTTTGCTTCTGATTTTGCTGAATTCTTCGCACAACTCCCCGAGACTAATTCCAAGCACATCCTTAGGCTTATTTTGATGAAATCCTCCCGTCTAAGCAAGTTATACCCTGAAATGCAAAAACACTCAAAAACACGTTAAATACACAAAATACTCGAGTTTAAAACACCAATTCAGGCCGTTATGAGACGCTCTAAGTGGTATAAAATGCCACTTATCGCACCCCCAAACTTAAATCGATGTTTGTCCTCAAGCAGCACTGTAATATCCGGTATATATCGTGTAATTATTTTTGCTATTAAATAATTATTATCTGTGTTCAGTATCTATTCTGTGAATTAATTGTTAAGTGTTATCTGTGTTTGGATATTTAAAAATAATATTAATTGAGTATTTTAATTTTTATATGTCTAAAATAAAATATAGATAATTGTCATATCTTCCTAATCATTTTTATGTTGATTTATGAATTTATAAGAATCATATGAAATTTATAAAATCTTTTTCCGATTATTTAAAATCTATTTTATAAAAACGGGAACCAACCGACGTCATCTGTTGTTATGTTTTTGGAACCCGAAACTCTTCCGAGAACTCCTTCCTAACCTAATTGTAATATTCCGAGCATATTCCATGTTTCGACTTTTTCGATCCGGTGTACGGTTTGTCCTGCGCGGGTCCCGGCGCAACATTTTCAATACAATATTCGTTTCGGTAAATCAATAAAACCCGTATTTTCGATAAACGGGAGCTTTTTATTAAAGTATCCCAATTATCACCTCGTAGTACGTGTAACCAGGCGCTGAGACCAAGACCGCAGTATAAATTGTACTGGTTTGGATAATTATCCCGAAAACCGATACCGTTTGGATCAGTTTTTATAAATAAATGTACCGTTTTATTTCCGGAATGATCCAACGGGATACTAATTTTCCGTAATTATAAATAGCCTTTTCCCGTATTTTATTTCGTATCAAAATCATTTGCAGGTAGTTAATTTTATAATTTTCAGAGAAAAACCCTAATTTCATAAACTGTTCTAAGAATCAAACAGCAAAACGAAGGCGTTACCGATCTCTGTTTTCAAAGCTTGAGTAACCAAAACGAAGGATTTGAAGTGTTCTACCAGATTCTGAGCTTCGTTTTACTGCAGAAATCAAGGTTATTTTTCTATATTTTTATTTATTTTCGAATTAATTTTATTAAAAATATGAATTTTTGTTCGGATGATTGTTTGTATGATTTGATGATTTCATGTTGTAGAGCTTGTTTTCCTGATGATTTTCATATGTCATACGTCTGATTTGGAGTTCAATAACATGTTCAAATTTGAGTTTAATTTTCGAATTTTAAAATTAAGGTTTATAACCCGTATGACTGTTCTTAATTGAAATTTGGGGGTTTTTGATTTAGGGGTTATTAGCTGTTGATTTATAGTGGGTTGTGTTCCTTATGAAATTTGCAATCGATTGGTATATAGCTCGTTATCAGAGGATGCTTGAATCGTAGGGAGTTGTCTTTTTAAGTTTTCGTCATTTCGCCGGAATCAGGCGATGTTCTTGGCCATTTTCCGGCCAGGACAGGGGTTATTGTTGTGTTTTGATTGCATAAACAGATTCCTGATGTTGTGTAGAGTGTATCCGGAGAAGATGGAGGTGTGACGGTGCCGGAGACGAGTTCTCCGGCGAGCCCGTTGTTTTCCGGCGACTGAACTACAGAATTGCAGTTTAGTCCCTGTACTTTTGAAGATGGTGAAGTTCAGTCCCTGAACTTTCCAGAATTTGCAAAAATAGGATTCCTGTTTTTAAAATATTCAAAAATCATATTTCCTATTTATTTTTATTATAAAAATTCATTTTTAATTTCTGAAAATTCTAAAAATTATTATTTTAATTCCGAAAATTATTTTTAATTCAAAAATAAATCTGAATTAATTAGTTAATTAATTTCAGTTAATTTTTAATTGATTAATTGGTCAATTAATTCGAAAATTAATTGATTAATTGATTTAATTAATTATTAATTGATTTTAATTAATTATTTAATTAGATTTAATTATTTAAAAATGATTTAAAAATTCCAAAAAATAGTTTCGAGCTTTAAAATATTATTCTAAATTATTTCCAAGGCTCGATAATTATTATAAAATTATTTCGGAGCCAGAATTGGCCAAACCGAACCCTGTTTATTACCCCGAAATTGATCCAACGACCCGTTTCAATTCTGAAAAATGTTTTAAAAATCATTTTAAATACCTGAAAGCCTGTTTATGACCCGAGACTTATTTATAAATGATATATCATTGATTATGTGACGTGTTATGTGTTATATGTGACTTGTTGGTTGATTGTCTGTCTGTATATTCGATGTTTACTGGTTTATTGCGTAACTTTCAATCTGTTAATCGGATTTGGGTGAAACGAAGGGTAGATAGAAGTATGTGTTGAATAGAATCCTATGAGTTGAATATTGATAGATGCTTATGATATGTGAGCAGAAGAGGTAAGACGTAGGAAAGGGAAACAGGTAGTTGAGGAATAAGACGATTGTGATTGGAAGCGAGTGCAGTGTAGTAAGCTAATACCAGGCAAGTGTTCTGAACTTTGTCGAGATATTGTCATGATTGATATTCCTATTTTATATTGCAAGTGCTTTGAAGCACTGAACCCTAAACCTTGATTCCAGTTATTGATCTTGAGCCGTAACCTTATTCTTTCTAGACCATTGATTGTTGTATACCCAAACACGAACCCCAAATATACGGTACTACTCCAAAAATACATACAAACTAAATATTAAACACTGAACCAGATTGCTTACACATTCAAACCTTTGTATTTTATGCTTTGAAAGACCAAATCCTTGAAACCCTGAAACATTGATTCATTGTTAGCCAATTCTTTCATTACCTAGCATCCAAACTTTGAAAATGTTCTTTTGATCCTTATGCAGATTAAAACCATTTCATTATTGAACGTCAAATGTTGTTAATGATTCTGGTTATTGTTTATTATTGCTTATTCTGTTATTATGTTAGAATTGGATTGTTTTTATAAAATTATGGACCAGATTCGTGGTCAGACCATATAATGGTCAAGTTAGGCCAATATGTGCCTTGGATCCAGTAGTTAGAGCAGTGCTGTGTGCTTTGCTCGGGGTTATTGCGTGACTGATCAGTAGCCTAACCTTAATTTTTAACATGAAAATATAATTATCCAATTCTAAATCATAATCCATTGTTCACTTGATATCATAATCATATTTACCTGATGATCATTATTCTCAGTTTTGTCATTGAGACTTGCTGAGCTAGTTAGCTCATTTGTGCAATATTGTTTATGTTCTTTTCTAGTTAAGAAGGAACCGGTTGGTACCGAAGATCCCCAGACCAGCGCGAGAGCCAGGGGTTCAGGTTGATCGAGTTAAGCTAGTAGGCTTCTTTTGGGATAATTTGAGTTTCTAAAAGTTTGTAATAATGTTTAATACTCGGTTCTGAGTTTAAAATAGTTGGGATTTGAACGGTTTGTAATATAAGTAGATGTGTTTGGCTTGTGTGCATACTTTAACCTGTTGCGGTATGTGGTAGTTGGTAAGTAGGGTCACTGTATATTATTATTATCTTTATTATTGTTATAAGCAGGTTATAAATAAGGTGTGTGTGGACCCCAAACTTCTGACCCGGGTTTGGAGGGCGTCACAAGCACAGACTCAAACTCAGAATAAATACATGCATGAATGCAAACTACATGATTGCAGCGATCCCCATCGCGATGACTAAACCAACCAACACATGACATATTAACAAATGCAATTAGGCGACTAAAGTTCAATCAAATCACGCAAGCTAATATATAAATAGAAACGTGGTGTGTGCGAATGCTTAACAAATATGCTTCGAAACTAGATCAATCATCATAACTTAATTATCCTCAAGGCAATCACAAGATTATACAAAGAATATATTCTAGACATAAAATGACTTATAACACTTCAAGATCATTGGAGTTTATTAAGGAATCATGCTTTTATTCAATACATAAACAAATGCTTATTTGATCGTGCAATGAGTGAGGTCCACAAATGACTTATGCAATGGTATCCATTTAGCGAGCGTTAGGTTAGCGGATCCCAGACTATAAAAGCCTTAGGTCACTAGGAACAAAGTCCCCTAAAAACTTAATAACTCGAATACCAAAGAGCTCACTCGTGATCAATTGTGCATTAAACCATATTTTTGTTTCTTTTCTTTTTTTTTTCTTTTTTTTTCTATTTTTTTCCAATTTCTGAGCAAGTGCGTTTCGCTCCATCTTGCTCAACCCTAGACTAATCGTATACAATACGAGCCGGCTCCTAGCCATTTGACGCCTAGCCACAACTAGCAATGAATTCCAATTTTTACTCCAATTTTATCTTTTCATGCCTTTTATCATTAAGAGCTTATCATACATTCTAAGCATAAGCAATAGATTAACCTCAAAAACCATCAAACCATGATAACAATCTAGTCCTTAAGCATACTCTAAGACTTAGTAAAATTACAAGTGTTTCCAGCATGCATGCCAACCTAACAAGATTCAACATCACTCTAACGCTATCACTACACTCGCATCAATATCACATATCAATCGGTAAAGCAACACAAAAGGGATTATGGTATATGCATGAGCTATATGACATGATAAACAAAGCTATAAAATAAAAAAAACAAAAAAAAACTATATGGCAAAATATGCAACTATATGAACTAAACTAACATGAAAATGCAACTACATGATACACATACAAATATGTTCCTTAACTACCACCCCAAACTTAAAATCTTCACTGTCCCCAGTGAAGGTAATAGAAAGGAACACAGGGTATACCTACTCAGAAGAATCATCATCATCATCATCATCACCCTCAGAGGGTAGAGTGTCAGGAGGTGAATAAGAAGAATCCTCACCAAAAATGGGCCACTGGATGTCAGCTCCAAGGCCTCTAAATGCAGTCCCAAGCGCTAGGGTGAGCTCCTGCACAAACCTACTCTGTGACTCATATATCGTATCCATCCTCCTGGAAAGCCTCCTGTATTGGACATCAGCCAATCCTGAACCATCTCCTCCATGGCCTTTGGACGAACCTGCCTCCCCCGGAGCCTGACTGGACCTAGCCATGGTAGCACCGGCTGCTTGACATCCTCCTAGGAGGTGATATCCCAAACCATGTGACTCGGGCTCTCCACCCGTCCACTCCTGCATCGCATTCAGCATCGATGAATCAATAGGCGCGACCGGCATCTACAGCTGCTCATAAGAAGGCCACTGAACTCCAACTGCCTTGCGCAGCTTTGTGACAATAGAGGCATATAGGATATTGTATTATGACTTCCCCTTAAAAACTTCAAAATCCCTTGGTAGATGAACTCACCAAGGTCCACATAATACTCTTCATTAAGAATCCCCCACAATAACCTGGCTCTCTCAACTGTAACCTCATGTGCATGCGAAGAAGGAAGAATATTAGCACAAATAAATACATTCCATGTACGAGCATACCTGTTCATGACGACAGCAGGGAAACTACGATAATCGTTGGATCCCCTCTTAAACTTCCATACCGAGCCTGGCTGACAGAGAGTAGCAATAATCAAATCTGAGTCAAAATCCTCAGGGCCTTTTCATTCCAATTCTCCTCCTGGGGTTTCCTTTGTCGCTGCTCAATAACACAGTGAATCGTCTTGGGCTGATAATCAATAGTAAACCCACGAACAACAGAAAACCCATTCTTGTCGGCCTTGACATTCGCATAGAAATCGCGAACAACACTCATCGGGACCGCCTCAGGTGACTCGCAGAAAGTAATCCATCCCTTCTCTGCAATCATCGGTAACAACTCACCATCCCTCCCCGATGGCAAGAACCCCCTCTCCTTCATAATTGGCTTAGTCAAAAGCTTAGCATAATCCTCCTCAGCAACCCTATCCAATAATCGGGGCCTTGCAACAATGCTCCTTGATGAGTCAGTAGCAGTCGGGTTGGTGCTGTTACTACCTATAGTTCTTGATCTCTTTGGAGCCATGGAACTGAGAATTAGGGCTTGAGAGTTTGTGTTTTGTGTGTAGGAGAGAGTTTGAGAGTTGAAAGTATATGAGATGTATAATATGAGGTTGTATGTATATATAGAGTAGGCTTAGGGTTAGAAATTGAATTGAAGTGGGATAGTGGCTAATTTGTAGGAAGAAAATCATGGGTAATGGGGATTGTGGGCTGTGATTTTTTTTTATTTTTTTATTTTTTTATAGGATGAAAAAGAATTTTTCAAGGTTCAGGTCCGCAGGAGGTCGCCTGGCACCAGCAGGCGCGCCTGCTAGCACGCGGCCGCCTGGTCCTAGCAGGCGGGCGCCTGCAAGGTCTCTGGAATTTTTTTTTCTGCCAATATTTTTCTGATTTTTTTGGGTTTTTGGATAGAGTACTAAATTCTAAGGGTTCCTATGGTCTCATATCTTGGGTTGCCTCCCAAGAAGCGCTTCTTTTACGTCATTAGTTTGACGTAGAGTAATGCGATCAAGTTGATAATAAAACCGCACTAACCACTTCACGGTTTGCCGTATCCCCATAATAGTGCTTCAATCTCTGACCATTTACTTTGAATGCTTGGTCCGGATTGTTCTCAAAAATTTCCACCGCTCCATGTGGAAACACAGTTTTGATGATAAATGGTCCAGACCACCTTGATTTCAACTTCCCAGGAAAAAGTCGAAGATGAGAGTTGAATAGAAGAACTTGTTGCCCCGGCATGAATAACTAAGGAGAAAGCTTCCTGTCATGCCACATTTTTACTTTTCCTTGTACATTTTGTTATTTTCGTACGCTTGAAGTCGAAATTCATCAAGTTCATTTAACTGAAGCATTCGTTTCTTCCCAACTGCATCTAGATCAAGGTTTAACTTCTTCAATGCATAATAAGCATTATGCTCAAGCTTCGCAGGTAAATGACATCCCTTACCATAGACAAGTTGAAACGGGGACATCCCAAGTGGAAGTATGCTGTTCTATAAGCCTAAACAGCTTCATCGATCTTCAAAGACCAATCTTTCCTTGACGGACAAATGACTTTCTCTAGAATGCACTTGATCTCTCTATTAGACACTTGAGCTTGACCATTAGTTTGCGGATGATAGGCAGTAGCAATGCGATGATTCATATTCTAGCGTTGCATCATAAAAGTGAACTTACGATTGCAGAAATGCGACCCTTCATCACTTATGATAACTCGTGGCATTCCAAACCTTGTGAATATCTGCTTATGAAGAAAACTCAACACTACCTTTGTGTCATTAGCTGGTAGAGCCTTGACTTCTACGCATTTCGAGACATAATCGACTGCCAGCAAGATGTACTGATTATTGCAAGATGAGATAAGTGGTCCCATGAAATCGATTCCCCATACATCGAAGACCTCAACTTCAAGCAACACATTTAAAGGCATCTCATCCTTTCTGGTAAGATTCCCAACTCTTTGACAACGATCACACCTTAAAACGAACTGGTGTGCATATTTGAACAACGTAGGCCAGAAAAAACCTGCTTGAAGAATACGAGCTGCTGTCTTTTCACCACCATAATGTCCACCATAAACTGTGGAATGACAGTCTCATAATATCCCCTCCGTCTCACAGAATGGGATACATCTCCTGATGATCTGGTTAGCTCCTTGTCTAAACAAATATGGTTCATCCCACATGTACCACTTCACCTCATGTAGAAACTTCTTCTTTTGAGCTGCATTCATATTGGGAGGCATTATATTGCTAACAAGATAGTTCACAATGTCTGTGAACCATGGCTCTTCCTCTTGAATTGCGAACAACTGCTCATCCGGAAAAGATTCGTTGATCAATGTCTCATCATGTGAAGTAGAATTGAGATTCTTCAATCTAGAGAGATGGTCAGCTACTTGATTTTCAGTACCTTTTCGATCCTTGATCTCTAGCTCAAATTCCTGTAGCAAGAGCACCCAAAGAATAAGTCTAGGCTTCGAATCCTTCTTTGAGACCAGATAGCGGATGACAGCGTGATCAGTAAACACTGTCACCTTTGTCCCAAGTAGATAAGATCAAAATTTTTTGAAACCAAAAACTATAGCCAAGAGCTCCTTCTCAGTAGTGGTGTAGTTCAGTTGAGCTTCATTTAGTGTCTTACTAGCATAGTAGACCACATGAAAGATATTAGACTTTCGCTGCCCAAGAACTGCTCCCACAGCATAATCACTTGCATCACACATCATCTCAAAAGGTTCTCTCCAATCAGGTGCCATAATAACTGGTGCAATGATCAAACTCTTCTTGAGAGTCTCAAATGCTGCCAAGCATTCATCATCAAATTTGGAAGGCACATCTTTCTCGAGCAAGTTGCACAATGGCTTAGATAACTTAGAGAAGTCCTTGATGAAATGCTGATAAAAACCCGCATGACCAAGAAAGCTACAGATTCCCTTCACAGAAATAGGTGGTGAAAGATTTTCAATGACTCCCACCTTGGCCTTATCCATCTCAAGACCTTTACTAGAGACCTTATGCCCAAGAATGATCCCCTGTCGCACCATAAAGTGACATTTTTCCTAATTGAGCACTAGATTGGTTTCCACACACCTTTTGAGCACCAAACGGAGATTATTCAAGCACTCATCATACGAATGTCCAAAGATGGAGAAGTCGTCCATGAATACTTCGACATTATTTCCAATCATATTAGAGAATATAGCCATCATGCATCTCTGAAAAGTGGCAGGTGCACCACATAAGCCAAAAGATACTCTGCGAAAAGCAAATGTGCCGAATGGACAAGTGAAAGTAGTCTTCTCTTGACCTTCTGGTGTAATGCAAATATGATTGTAGCCCGAATAGCCATCTAGAAGACAATAATACTCATGACCAGCCAATCTATCAAGCATCTGATCAATAAATGGAAGAGGGAAGTGATCCTTCCTTGTGGCTTTATTCAACTTTCTGTAGTCCATGCATACCCTACATCCCGTGACTATTCGAATAAGGATGAGCTCGTTCTTCTCATTTGCTACCACGGTAATAACTCATTTCTTAGGTACACATTGCACGGGGCTCACCCAAGAACTGTCAGAAATAGGATATATGATTCCTGCATCCAGTCACTTTAGAATTTCTTTCTTTACCACTTCTTTCATGATAGGATTAAGCCTTCGCTGTTGCTCAACAGTCGGCTTGCTACCTTCCTGTTAGGTCACACAACACTGTAGAAGGGGGTTGAATACAATGTTATTACAATCAAATCGATCTTGAACACAAGTAATAGTAAACGGATATATTTAATATAATAAACTCTGTTACAATGGAACTGTTCTCTCTCAGTGATGAATAAATATCACTAAGAGCTGCTAGGTTACAATGAATAATGTAGCTCGATAATGATAACACGTATAGTGTAAACCTATGTCTGTGTTTATATACTACACAGTTACAAGATAACTTCTAATTGATATGGAATATAATTCTGTCTCCTAAAATATATCAATCAGATATCTTATACAAGTCTTCCAGTCTTCTAATTCTTTCCATGCATATCTTCTTTTATTTTAGTCTTGATCTTCTATTGTTAATCAACATCCTTCCTTAACTGTAAGTCCTCCCGTACTTAAGTTCTGATATGACCTTAAGTCCTGATCTTATGTTCCGACTTCCAGTAAGTACTGATTTCAGTAAGTCCTGATATTTCCTATTTGTTAGGATCTGAAAACTAAACATGAAACATATTAGACTTGACATCTTAAATATATCTAACAATCTCCCCCAACTTGTAAATTATGAAAAATATACAAGTTAATAGATTTGATGATGTCAAAAACATTTAAGTTCAAATGCATAAAGAATTTAACTGAATAACTAACTACAACTTACAGTCCTTGTAGCTTTTACCAATCTCACTTAGTCAATCTGAATCCATAATGATTCTTAACAAAGTATGATATCAGCTTTTCTTTTTTAATCCACAGGACTTGAGAGAGTGTAGTCTTGACTTGCTTCATCTCTTCATTCCGACTCCCAATCTGATAGATTGCAGTCTTTAAAGCAGAGATATGGTTTCTTTCTAAACAATGGTCCAGTCTTATTACCCTAGGATGAGAAGAGTCTTCATTGTAGCATAGACATTTCTCTTTCAGTATTACCTCAAGCTTAGCAGAATCCTTCTTCATAGAAATTTCACTTCCATCATCTTTAACAATACATGGAATGATTTCTGTAAATCTTGAACCAGAAATTCTTGCTTTATCTCTGATGGTCTTCAATATGAAGTTTGACCATCTCCTGGTAATATTAGACTTTACCTCTAAAAGGTAATGAAAGAATTGAAGTTCTTTCAGAGTTTTGTTCAGTACATCTGATTCTGACATCTGATATGTCCTTCCATCTTCAAGAAATAGAATCAGATTTTTTTTGATGTTATGCTTATCATGAACATCCAGTACCACTTGAACAGAGATAAACTTGTTAAGGTGTTTCTGAGTAACATCTTTAAGAGGTTTGTCAGTTATTAAAAATGGATCTCTTGTAGCAATTTCAAGTCCTGTTTTGATTTTAGCTTCATCAGAACCTAGTCCAGCCCTGTCTCTTGGTTCTCTAGCATTTAACCCAATAGACATGAAATCAGACATCAATTGGCTTTTCTTTGGATCTGATGGTTTGACATTTTTCCATAGAAGTTTCTTTTTGTCAGCTACTTCCATTTTGTCTAAATCAACCTGAGCACTGTCAGAGGTTGACTTCTTGACTTTATCAGAACTTGCTGCTTTTGCTTTTGCTTGTTGCTCTTCACTCTGAACAACTTGAGCTTTGTCAGAGGTTGTCTTTGATTCTTCAGAAATCTTCTTTCTTTTCAGAGTTTGAACATATTCTTCAGTCAGAGTATCATCATCATGAATTGTAGTTTGATAGACATGATCTATCACAACTGAAGGTATTTTTCTCTCTTGAAACTTTGTAGGTTCATTAACCTTTTCCTTTCCTTTCCATTTAAGATCAATCTCAGATTGTGATCTTGTTTTGGGTCTTGATGCCTCAGAAATTGTCTTCTCTTTGATCACAATGCCTTTCTCCTTAGGCCTTGGAGGTTTCTTTGCAACATAAGCTTTTGACTTTAAATTTGTCTTTTCAGCTTTAAATCTAGCTTCTTCCTCCTTGAGATTATCTAAATCCATTTTTGGATTATGTTTCAGAAACAATCTTCTAGCAATTTCTTCATCAAGTGTCTGAATCTTGGGATCCTTGCAGTAGACAGTAGTCTGCTTTCCCTTTAGCTTCAGAGTTTGCATAAACTTTTGAGAATCTTGACTTCCACCTTGTATCAGAACATCAGGTTTTGTCAGACTTTGTTCATCAGAACTTGATCTCAGATTTTGAATTTCAGTACTTGCTATCAGATTTTCAGTTTGAGCAGCTTCAGAACTTGTCTTCTTTTGAGTATAAGATTTGCTTGCATCAGAGTTTAGTTTCATTTTGCTGATTTGTTTACTCTGAGCTTGACCTGTACCCTGACTAGGGTTTCCTGGTCATCAGTTTTATCATCTGTCTTCTTCAGTATTTGATCATCTGAGCATTTGGACTTAACTATCTTCTCCCCCTTTTTGGCATCATCTGATAATAGGATTGAGAGAAGAAGTTCTACTGAAGTTTGAATTTCATCCAATTGAGCCTGTTGAGAAGCTTGATTTTCCAGAACCTCAGTAATTTGGGCCTGTTGTTTCTCTTGAGTTTTCTCAATTGCTTCTACTTTCTCAGAAATAGGTCTGATAAACCTCTTTTTATCAAGCTTGGCTTCCATCTAGCTTTTCAGCCTTTTCCAGAAGTTTGTCAACCTTTTCTTGAGTTGAACAGTGTAGACCTTGAAGATGCTTGGTAGAGAGAGCAGTGATCTTGAGCCGTGTCTTGAAATCAGAATTTGATAATAACTCATCAGCTTTTGACACATGCCATGTCAAAATGTTAGAGCTTGGAATAAAATCAGAATTATTCCACTTCTTGGTCCACTCAACTCCCCTGCGAGTATCCTCCCAAGGTATAGGTGCATCCTGCTCAATAAACTTCTTTACCAGTGCTTCCTTTCCCAGAATGGGAGCTGGAGTCTCAACAGAAACACTGTCTTCAGAACTTGAAGAAGATTCATTATATTCTGACAGAACAACAGTATGTGAAGCAACTGGAGAATCAGGAATAACCTCATATACTATAGGAATTTCAGCATAATTTGGAGAAATAGGTGGAGTTGGCATCTCAGCATTTAAGATTGGAGATTGAACTGGAGATTGCTGAGCTTCTGTAGGAGCTTCCAAATACAGAATAGTTGGAATGTGCAGCCTAGTGATATTAATTTCAGGACTTAATCTTGAATCTTCAACTGTAATATCTCATGAAGAGGAGAGACTGGAGGTGTAATTACTATATCAGGAACAGTGTCTTTGTCTGTAGCTGGAGGTGGCAGAGATTCAATTATAATTGGCTCTTTTGAGATCGGAGATTCCTGATCCCTTTCCTCAGCTTCTGCAGTATCTTCTGATGAAGATTTAACATTATACCTCTTTGCCCTCATTTTCTTCAATCTCCTTGCCAATGAAGGAGTTGTTGTTGCAGCATCAGAGCTTACAGATTTCCTCTTCAAAGTATCAGAACTTTGAGCTGCAGTTTCTTTCTGAGAAGTAACATTCTCAGCTTCAACTGTCACAGGTTCTGAAGCATGAACCTATGCTTCCTTTCCACTGTTAGATTCATCCCTGAGAATCATTTTCCTTCTCTTTTGAGGAGGCTGAGGAACAGACTTTGTCCTTTTTGGCTTAGAAGGTGAAGGTCTGATAGTATGTGTAACACCCCCAAATCTGGGGTCGGGGATCTGGGTTGTCACGAGTTCCATTTCCCTTAATAATACTTAATCTTAATAATCAACCAACTACTGCGTACTGTGACCCCATAATATACACACACACCATAAGTTATAGTCTCAGAGATGAATATCCAAAAATAACACAAGTCATTTTATTCCACAATTATAAGCCATTCCACCTCAAAAGGGTTTCTGAATAAATTTACATATTCCTTGCCATTATTATAATTCATAAATATACATAAGTCTGGCACAACAAATGTTGAAAGCCTAGCCTATTGGTAGTTCCTACCTCAGCTACAACGGCATCAACGCCTACAGGAAACTGCGGAACGTTTCCTAACCGCTCACGATTTGGGAGCTTGATCCTGTTCATCTTGTCTATCTGTTGTTGTGTGATGAAAGAAGAAATCAAGGGTGAGCAACAAGGCCACCGAAATAATATGTATAATAATTAACAATATATGAGCATTCTCATAGTACTCATGAAAGTCTTGGTCAAAAAGAAATGAACCAAGTTTGATATCTTACTGCGATGAAGTCGCAAAATATTCAGTATATATATACATATATACTTCTCAAAATCTTTGGAATCTTCTGACATGCATAATGTACACAGAGTTCCAGTTTATAACTGTATAAAATATCGTTGCAAGGTGATCTCATATATCTAACCTTGTCTCAACGTCTTTCTGAAAATCTTTGTCGTGCACAAGATAATCATTAATTAAATATAAGTTGAAAAGATGAAGTTACAAGATACTCTAATATACTTATATCTTTTCCGAATACTACTTGAACTACCACCATTCAAGGTATAAATAGTTCATCCCATAGATGAAGCTACAAGACAAACTTGTAGAGAATCAATCTTTGAAATATCATCAAAATGAAATGAAGTTACGAGATACTTCATTTGATGAAAACATCATTTTGAAAACTCGACCCTGCCAACACTCAACAATCTCCCAACTGTAGCCTTTCTATCGAAGTGCTTTGGTTAGTGTTGCAGAAATATCCTAACTGGATGATGAACTCATTACGGGAGTTTGCCGCTCCAGGAAGAACACTTACGATGATCAGTCGCAGTAGTGCAACCCCACCATTTTCTACATGTAGAGGACAACAGTCGGATTTACTTGTCAACCGAACACTAGACTCCTAAGGAATGGACCATCTTAGCGGAACTTCTGGGCCATTTGGGCCAATATAATAAGGCTGGGCCGGCGCCACTCGACCACTTACGCCACTCCTAGTTCAGATGAAATCCATGACTCTGAAACGTAAAGCTCGCCCCCTTTCCCCAAGTAGAAACTTGTTGATACGGCTTCACCAAGAAGTCGTATGTAGTTGGAAAGGAAAACTCACCGATATTTCCCAGGCGATGCCTATTAATGGATTAACTTGTTCCAAGAATTTTACTTCCCGAGTGTTGGGTAAGTAATCAAAAACTCTTTTCTCAAAACAGGAACCTTGTTGTGAATATAAAAAAATACATCACGGGGCCGGATCCCTCAGATTTTTGAGCGAGTATTTAAATCCCCTTCGAAAGGAAGATCTTAAATTTGAAAACGAGTTTTGGGATCCGCTCTAACCTTCCAAAAATAGTTTTGATAAAGTTTGAAAATAATCTCTGGAAATATATAAAGTACGAATGATTTGGTAGTATCAATTATTTTCTGAATACTTGGAAAATATCGAAATATTATTCTTTAATAAAATAAAGAATATTATTTAATAAAATAAGCGGAGTCATAAGTACTCAAATGAATATTCAAAATAATATTCATTAAATAGAATGAGCGGTGTCATAAATCCTCGAATGAATATTCAAAATAATATTCACTAAATAAAATAAGGTTATCGAATAAACCTTATTCGATTAATAATTTTGAAAACTATTTATATATATATACATATACTATACTCGGGAACAGCGACCCCCTGTTTAGAAAAATGTTCACCTTCGGGTCCCCTATACTAAGGGTATACACAACTATTGCTTATCTCTAGCATAGGTATTATGCAGATTACAAAAAACTGAACTGATAACAAGATATCAAGATTACGAAACAGGCATGCATATATATCATATCAACATGCTCCAATATATCACAATATTTGCTAATAACAATCATGCACTTATCACAAGATAATGCACATACATATATACATCACAACAACAGTTATACGGGTAGAAAAATTGCCTAAGTTTCTAAAAGTCCGATTTAAACATAAGTAAAACTGAGGGTCTTACCATGCTTATTTGGACGAGACTTGTGAACAAGAGTTGTAGGCAATCTCAATACCTTTCTAACGAACTATAGAACACAACATTTGAGTGAGTATTGAAGGAGATATGGCAGTTTGAAGTTTCTGGGTTTGTTTTGTCCGAGAGCTTTGAAGCTTGGAATGGGGGAGAGAAGATGAATGGTGCTTGGTTGATTTTTTGGAAAGTGAAATGAATTTACTTGGTTGTAAATCAACCTTGCAAAATGTCTTGCTTTTGCTTTTTGATTACATCATTGCTTGTATCATCAATATGCCACATGTCCACTTCTTGTGGTGTAAGGGTGTCTTAACCTTTAACCACTTGTTTTAGCTTCTCTTGGAAGCTTTCTTCCCATCCTACTTGCATGAACTTGTCCCTTGATCATTTATTTATTTTACGTTTCGCTTAACTCTCGTTCTCGTTCGTTGCTTGAGGGATCATATTCGGGATCTTATTACTTAGTTTCCCCTAACCTTTCTCAATATTTTATATTCCTTTTATGATCCTCTCTTATAATCCTTGAATTTAAATCCTTTCTAATCATGTTACCTTATACTCAATTCTTTCGGTATCTGGTGCATTTTCGGGAAAAATCAAAATGTTCGAATTTGGATTCTAACGATCTTTACATACACTTATATACCGTATGGAGTACTAATAAGATCTCAGAATATCAATAAAAGAACTCCTACATAGTGTGGCATGAAAAATTTTCTTAATCAGCATTATCAGCAAAAGTTACTATTTATCAGGGTTTCAAAAATTCCAAAAATTGGGATTATTACAGTATGTGCTGATGATTCAGGTTGAGATGATTGAGTTGATGGTTTAAGAGATGTCCTGATGGGAGATTTTAGTTGTGGTTGAGAAGTGGTTGGAGGTTTGGATGGGTGAGGTTCAGATGGTTGGACATCAGGATATAGTGCAGTGTATTTAACTGGATCATAGTTTATTAAGGCTTGTTTGACATAGATGGGAATTTGGAGGGGTCTTAACATAACCTTCTTATTATCAGTAGATAATAAATCATTAAAAGCTCGTTTAGCTAGTCTGAATGGTGAAATGGACTCACTAGCTAATTGGGGCTAATCAGAACAACAAAAACTATAAATAAGCTGACAGAATCTAGCAAAGTAAACTGTATTCCTATCTTCTGTCATCCTATTCCCAATAAAGCCTAAAATAGCACTTGGATAATCAAAATCAGTTTGATTAATTAGAGCATACACGATTTGTTGACTGAGAATTGGGATTGCATCAAAATTAGAACATTTGTTTGCAAAAGCCTTTGTGATGTAGTCAAAGAAGAAACTCCATTCCCTCCTTATGTTGGATCTCTTCAATTGACCAAGCTTTGCCAGTGTCTTTTCATACCCCAGACTGGCCATTAATTGTTGAAGAACTGACTCCTCAACAGTTGTATAAGTGCAGTTCTTAGGCAACTGCAGTGCTTGGCGTACTGTAGCCACAACCACTACATGCTCATCCTCCCCTATTAAAAAGATGATACTTGAGGACCCATGAGCACCACCATCATCATATGCGCCACTTCTCCAAAACTCCAGCACTTGAGTTCCAAAGATTATTTCTGGTTGGGTCAAAGCATACCCAATATCGGAGTGAGCAAGGAAGTCGTGAATAAAGTGAAGTTCTGATGGAGCTTCATCCTTGCTAAGAATGGTCAAGTAATTGTTAGGGACAAACTTCGCTCCATTGAAAATAATGTATTTTGGTGCCATCTCTGTAAGAGATTAAGTGAGAAAGAGAGTGTTTGCAAGGTGTTTGATAAAAGTCCTGTAAGAAAAAGCTTTGGAGTATATTAGAGAGAGAGAATAAGAGAGATTAAGAATAGAAAAGTAGGTAAAAAATTAGAAAATCTTTTAACTCCCATATATATACTCTCTCCACTCAACATTTATATTTCTGAAGCATGGCGGACAATTTACATTTGGCAACGTGTGAACAGTCAGTAAAAAGTTAAAGCAGGAGTTAATGGGCACGGAAAATAAGCAATAATTACCGTGCACATGCAGTTTTTCAGGACAAACACGTTTACCACTAACCCAAATGATTATGACTTTTTTTAACTCACCTAATTATATTCTGATTAAATATGACCATTTCAGTTTTTACCATAAATAAGTCAAGTAAAGAATAATGCCACGTAAGCATCAAAGATTCCATCAGGATTTAATATCAGAACTTTAACTTATATCATATTTTAACAGTCATCAGAATATGGCTTATCAACTCAAAAAGTGAATATCTTTTTCTGTAATTCTTCATACAAATATTGACTTGATTCTTCAGAGTTTAATCATCAGAATTTTCATCAGAACTTGTCCTCAGAATATATGCAAATGACACTTAATTATTTATCAAAAACAACTTAATCACCACAGTAATTTTCATCATTCATATGGAGTGAGAGTGTGTGCATTTAGCAGAATATCAGATAAAGATTAAAGTCTGATAAACTTCAGTACATCTTAGAAATAAGGCATAACTAAGAAAAGTGCTTAAAATCTATCATCAATCATGAAGTCTACTATAGAACAAATTTATGCTAGAGTCCACTTCAACTGTTTGTGCTCATTTTATGCATCTTTTGAAATTCCTTTTTACAGTGGCTTCTCAGTGTAAGTGAGTCACAACTGCTTATCATAATTTATGCTATTATCAGAGTATTTCTCCAGTAATCAGAGAATGTTAAAAGTCACCAAGAAAAATTTATTTGCTTTTCTAATGCATATTACTTAATACCAGCAATACACTTGGGTCTTCCCTTCCACATTATTTTCTCTAGATCTCAAAGGAGTACCTGACTTGTATTATTCTTTTCTTTTCTTCAGATAAGTGAGGCTTATCAGCATGTGGTTCATCCTTAAGGTTTACTAAAATCAGAATTTGACAGATAAGAAATAAGAATCTAGTTTGTGACTTAGTAATAAGATACACAAAGTAAATTTGACTAAGCTCAAAAACAGAATTTGCTTGTGTTAATGAGTTTCCACATAAACAACTAATTCAAACATGGGATTTCTAGTATGTTAAAGACTACTATGTCAGCATCTAGCACATGTATCCTCATTGGATTGAATAGTCACAGAACATTGAAATCACTATCAGAGTATAAAGATCCACATCAGATAAAAATCAGCATTTAATGTATTTCAAATTAAGCACAGATTATATTAAGATAAAACAATATGTAAATACTGATCATAAAGTCTGATGCATGAGAACAAAAACTAAGCAGATTTAGAGAAAGAACCTGAGACCATTCCAAGTTCATTTACCAATCTTGTGAAAGTAGCTTCACATAGTGGTTTTGTGAAGATATCTGCTAGTTGTTGATCTGTTACAACAAAATACAATTCCACTGTACCTTCCATCACATGTTCCCTTATGAAATGGTACCTAATGCTGATGTGCTTTATCATTGAGTGTTGAACTGGATTACATGTCATAGTAATAGCACTTTGATTATCACAGTAAATAGGGATTTTAGAAAATTCTAACCCATAATCCAGTAACTGATTCTTCATCCAAAGAATCTGTGCACAACAGCTTCCTGCAGCAATATATTCTGCCTCTGCAGTGGATGTGGAAATTGATTTCTGTTTCTTGCTAAACCAAGAAACTAATCTGCCTCCAAGAAATTAGAAGCTTCCACTTGTGCTTTTCCTATCTATTTTGCATCCTGCAAAATCTGCATCTGAGTAACCTATTAGCTTAAAATCTGATTCTCTAGGATACCACAATCCTAGATCAGCTGTACCCTTAAGGTACTTGAAAATTCTTTTCACAGCTATTAGATGATGTTCTCTTGGATCAGCCTGAAATCTTGTACAAAGACAGGTAGCATACATGATATCAGGTCTACTTGCAGTTAAATAGAGTAAAGAGCCAATCATACCTCTGTAGTTAGTGATATCTACTAATGAACCAGTATCTTTATCTAACTTGATTGCAGTGGCCATGGGAGTGGATGCTGTTGAACTGTCTTGCATTCCAAACTTCTTAAGTAAATTTCTGGTGTACTTGGATTGACAGATAAAAGTACCTTCTTCATTTTTCTTGACTTGAAGGCCCAGAAAATAACTAAGTTCTCCCATCATACTCATTTGGTATCTTGAATGCATTAGCTTTGCAAACCTTTCACAGAGTTTGGCATTTGTAGAACCAAATATGATATCATCAACAATATATGTACAAAAAGTAAGTCCTTTCCATGGTTGAGGTAGAACAGTGTTTTATCAATTGTACCTCTGTGAAATCCACTTTCCAGAAGGAATTGAGCTAAAGTCTCATACCATGCTCTTGGAGCTTGCTCAAGGCCATAAAGTGCTTTGTCAAGCCTATAGACATGATTTGGAAATTTTGAATCTACAAAGCCTAGAGGTTGTTCAACATACACCTCTTCTTCCAATTCTCCATTGAGAAAAGCACTTTTTACATCCATTTGAAAGACTTTAAACTTTTTATGAGCAGCATAAGCCAAAAAGATTCTAATGGCTTCCAATCTAGCAACCGGTGCACATGTTTCATCATAATCAATACCCTCCTGTTGAGAGTAACCCTTAGCAACCAGCCTTGCTTTGTTTCTTGTAATTATGCCATCACTGTCAGTTTTGTTTCGGAACACCCACTTTGTGCCAACAACTGACCTGTTCTTTGGTCTTGGCAATAGGGTCCAGACATTGTTTCTTTCAAATTCATTTAACTCTTCCTGCATTGCTTGCACCCAGTCAGCATCTTGAAGAGCTTCTTCCACTTTCTTTGGTACAGTCTGAGATAGAAAAGAATGATAGAGACATTTATTTGATGTTGTAGTTCCAGTTCTGACACCTGCTTTAGGATCTCCAATAATTAAGTCAGGTGTATGTGATTTGGTCCACTTTCTTGCAGATGGAAGTTGATTTCTAGAACTGGATCCTCCCCCATAATCCATGCTATCTCCATCAGCATTTTCTAATGCTCCCCCTGTAGTTATGCTCTCTGAGACTTCAGAATTGGATCCTTCAGGCCTTGAAGTATCAGAGTTTCCAGAATTATCAGAATTGGCTCATCAGAACTTGATGAATCAGAACTTGAAGAGCCAGAGACGGATTCTGATGCTTCTTGAAAGTCTTGAGTTGTGGTAGGATCTTCAGCTTGCTCCCCCTAGACAGGTGCATTTTCCTTTGGAGTTGTTACCACAGTTTCAATGACATCAGAACTTACATGATCAAAGTATAAGTCATCAGAATTTACAGAATCAGAATTTAAGTCTTCATTTTCAAATCTCAGCTGATCGTGATCATTGAAATCTTCAAGTCCAGTAATCTTCTTATCATCAAAAGATACATTGATAGATTCCATGACAACCCTTGTTCTTAAATTGTAGACTTTGAAGGCTTTTGTGGAAAGTGGATATCCAACAAAAATTCCTTCATCAGCTTTTAGATCAAATTTTGACAGCTGTTCAGGATGAGTCTTATGAACAAAACACTTACATCCAAATACATGAAAGTATTTCGGATTTGGATTCTTTTTCTTCACCATCTCATATGGTGCTTTTCCATGCTTGTTTATGAGTGTAGCATTCTGTGTAAAATAAGCAGTCTGCACAACTTCAACCCAAAAGTAGGTTGGTAGCTTTGCTTCATCAAGCATAGTTCATGTAGCTTCAATGAGAGTCCTGTTCTTTCTTTCTACAACTCCATTTTGCTGTGGAGTTCCAGGTGTAGCCTGTTTGATTCCATGCTCTTTGCAGAACTCTTCCATGATTGAATTCTTGAACTCAATGCCATTATCACTTCTTATAATTTTAACAGAATCTTTGACCAACTTATGCAGCTGTCTGATATGATCAGATAGAGTAGATGCAGTTTCATTCTTCTTGTTCAAGAAATACATCCAAGTGTATCTTGTGAACTCATCCACTATAACTATAGCATATTTCTTCTTTGCAATAGACATGACTGGACCAAATAGATCAACATTAAATAGGTGATAAGGCTCAAGAATTGAGGATTCGGTTTTGCTCTCGAAAGAAGATTTTCTTTGTTTTGCCTTTTGACATGAATCACAAAGGCCATCAGGAGCAAATACTGATATTGGCAATCCTCTCACAAGATCTTTCTTTACAAGTTCATTTATGTTGTTCAAATTTAAATGAGAGAGTCTTTTATGCCAATTCCAGCTTTCTTCAATTGATGCTCTACTCAACAGACAGATTGCAGAACCATCAGAACTTGTTGAAAGTCTGGCTTCATAAATGTTACCATGCCTGTAACCTTTCAGAACCACTTTGCCTGTAGAATTGCTTACAACTTCACATTGTTCTTCAAAGAAATCCACATGATAACCTCTGTCACAGATTTGACTCACACTCAGCAGATTGTGTTTAAGTCTTGAGACAAGAGCTACTGTTTCAATGATGACATTCCCAAGATTGATATTACCATATCCCAGAGTTTTTCCCATGTTGCCATCTCCATAAGAATCTCCTGGGCTAGCTTTCTCCATAAAGTCTGAAAACAGGGCTTTATTTCTAGTTATATGTCCTGAACATCCACTGTCCAACACTAGGATATCTTTCCTGTTGCCCTGCAATCACAAAGACCACTAATGATTAGTTTTAAGGACCCAGACTTGCTTGGATCCTTTGGCCTTTTTAAGTTTGTTATATTTGCAGTGGATTTAATATCAGAGTTTATGCCAACATGCTATTTATCAGAACTTATATCAGACTTTGCATCCGACTTTATACTGGAAGGAATTAAAGTAACTTTCTTCAAAGAAGGTTTTATTTGATAATAATCATAGTACAAACTATGATATTCCTTACAAGTATAAATGGAATGCCATAAACTACCACAATAAAAACAAAGATTTTGTGGCTTAAACCTAACAGACTGACTCTTAATTCCTGACTTAGGAGGTAAAGAGTTTATATTCTTATTCTTCCTGCAAAAAAAGCAAGATGGTTAGAGTTTCCACAGTTATAACATTTCTTTCTAGGAGCATTAGGAACATGCATATAATTATTGCTTTTATTCACACCTTCCTTACCATTCCAATTTTTCCTAGCTTCCTTTACCTTATTGACATTCCTAATTTCTTTCAGCTTATGCTTAAGCCGCTTCTTTGTCATTAAGCCTATGTTAACTTCAACTGGTTTATCCTGTTCTTATTTGTCAGAAGTTGACTTTTCCTTAACTTTTGCTACAGACTCTTTCATCTTTTCAGAATCAGTCTTTACAGTTTTGGCTACAAACTTAATAGGATTCACCTTTGGCTTAGCAGTCTATTTCACAACAATTGGCTCAATTTGTTCAGTTCCTTTTTCACTTTTATCAACTCCATAACCGAATTCTAAAGAATTCTAAAGAAAAATCATTATTAATGATCCAAGACCATACATATTGATAGATAGAACTACCATTTATTTGTTGAATAGACAGATTGATCGAAAAAATCATGACTATACTTAACAAAAAACACTTTGAAAAGCCCACATACGGCGAAGACTTTTTGTTGCCGACGGAAAAAGAAGAAGTCCCGCTCCTATTAACATAGGAACTGGAAGTGGAAGGAAAGGTATTATCCACGAATATTGATATGTCTGTTCCATAAAAAAGTTTTTTTTTATTCTTAATTGATTGTTTCCAATTTAGCGGATCCTACCCCCTTTCAATTTCAAAACAAAAAAGGGGTCAATAAAAAAATCAAGAGATGTACTAACTTAAAGATATTTTTCAAATTTTCTATATTATCTGGGTCTTTCCAAAATACTTTAAATATTAAAATAAAGAAGTTACAATTGGGCAAATGATATGACCTACTTGCTCATAAAAAGCGAATTTAGTTATTAACTAAAATTTTTCTTAAACTAACGAAAATACAAAATTGAATTATTATTCAATTAAATATTAAATCACTTTATATTCATAAAGTAATGATAAAAAATTACATTAAAAATAAATATGATCTGAATCGATATGAATCATAGGATTAACTAAAGTACAATTTTTGTACTAATCTCGCTTTTTAGTCAGTTTGTTCCAAATCATTAACTAGTTTCATTATGAAACTGATTGATTAGTTTGCGTTTCAATAAAAAAACATTTCTAGGAAACGTTATAATATTTAACATTTTATATATAATTTAAAAAGGGGGTAATTATCAAAAGGGGTAAAATAAAATAAAATTAAGTTTAATAACAAAATCACGAATATTTTTTTTTAACAAAACGTGTATCTTTTAACAGATTAATTAATAATTACTTTAATTAATTACTAGTTTGATTCTAATTTTAAAATGGAATTTCGAAGTATTCTTTACTCAAGTTTGACCAATTAATATAAAAAATTAAATTTTATTTTAATAGTAAGATTTTGTACGATTTTCGCATATTTTTTATCTATATATATATTTTTTTTTGTTTCTCTAGATAATATATATTATATTATCTAATTATTATCTAGAGAATAACTAGATAATGAATATATTTGTTTTGACCAATAGATGTCTTTCACATCCAACTATAACAACGAGTAACCTCTTAATTTTTAAATGGCAGTTCCAAAAAAACGTACTTCTATATCAAAAAAGCGTATTCGTAAAAATATTTGGAAAGGGAAGGGATATTGGGCAGCCTTAAAAGCGTTGTCATTAGGTAAATCTCTTTCTACTGGAAACTCAAAAAGTTTTTTTGTGCGACAAAAAAATTCATAAATAAAACATTGGAATAATCCGAATAGAAAACTTGTTTTGGAGATGGGGAGTCTTTTTTCCCCATCAACCTATTTGTCACAATTAGACTAATCAACGTTTTTCTATATGTATGAAGCAGGGTAAAAAATATATCTTTAGTTAAAATTAATACATCGTTGAAATTAATTTATTTTGAAAATTTTTTGTGTAAGTTTCTGACTTCTTTCTTATTTATCTGAATTAATCTATTAGAATAAATTTACCATATATATGTTTCTTTCAACCCAACCGACAAAAGCCTGGAATTTTTTGTCCGAATTAATGTGCAAGTTTTGAGTAATAAAAAGGTTTTTTTTTGTTCATTGGTAAAATAAGATTTTTCACTTTTAGGATTAGGAAATAATATAAATGATAAATCTTTTATGAAAAAAATAAATAAATAGTTTCTAGTTATATCTATAATGAACCTTCTAATTTGTATTTGAACAAAGTTTTATTCATCCATTTTCATTTTGACTAAAAAGATTTCATTTAGTTGACTCCTTAAATCTCGACGATTGACTATGAATAGGCTATTATGAATTCGAACAAGCCGCTATGGTGAAATCGGTAGACACGCTGCTCTTAGGAAGCAGTGCGAGAGCATCTCGGTTCGAGTCCGAGTGGCGGCAGACCTTCTTCGAAAAGAGATACAATATATTATAAATTCTAGAATGAATTCAACTCCTGACTTATATTTAAGGATTCCTCCTTTTTAAATTTTTTATGATATTTTCAACTTTAGAGCATATATTAACTCATATTTCCTTTTCGATAGTTTCCATTGTAATTACAATTCATTTGATAACTTTATTAATCGATGAAATCATAAAACTAAATGATTCGTCAGAAAAGGGAATGATAGCTACTTTTTTATGTATAACCGTATTATTAGTCACTCGTTGGATTTATTCGGGGCATTTCCCATTAAGTGATTTATATGAATCATTAATTTTTCTTTCTTGGAGTTTATCAGTTATTCATATAGTTCCATATTTCAAAAAAAATAAAAGCCATTTAAGCACAATAACTGCGTCAAGTGTTATTTTTACACAAGGCTTTGCTACTTCGGGTCTTTTAACTGAAATACATCAATCCGCAATATTAGTACCCGCTCTCCAATCCGAGTGGTTAATAATGCACGTAAGTATGATGATATTGGGCTATGCAGCTCTTTTATGTGGATCATTATTATCAGTAGCACTTCTAGTCCTTACATTTCGAAAAAACATAAATTTTTTTTGTAAGAGGAATACTTTTTTATTAAAACTAAATGAGGAATTTTCCTTTGGTGAAATACAATATATAAATGAAAGAAACAATTTTTTAGGAAATACTTCTTTTTTTTCTGCTAACAATTCTGAGTTTCTGAGTTGTTCTGCCATAGTTAGTCCAAGTCCTGATAATCTCTCCTTATTTTTCTATCTCAGTTTCTAGAGATTCATTCAATTTCAGCACTTCATCTCTAACATACAACGCATCATCTCTATCTTTCTGAGTTTGATGGAAAATAACTAACTCTTTTTCTAAATAATCATTCATTTTCTTATAAGCAAGATTTTCAGAAGTTAATCTTTCACATGTTATGTTAGATATATTTGTGATGTCATGTGTAATATGATTTGTGTTTAGTTTTCAGATCTTACTTAACAGGACAAATCAGTACTTAACTGGAAATCAGCACTTATACTGAAGACAAAACTTAAGATATCAGAACTTAAGTTATCAGAACTTAAGTTATCATAACTTAAGTTATCAGAAGATATTTATCAGGAGATAATATCAGGACTTAAGGTGACTTTCAGATAAGGCAGGCGGTTGATTGAAAGGAAAAAAGATCGAGACTAAGACAGAAAGAAATATGCATGAAGAAAGAATTCTATGAAGAATAGAATACTTGGAAGAAAAGATAACTAGTTGATATATTTTAGGAAGCAGAATTATATTCTATATCAATTAGAACATTATCTTGTAACTGTGTAGTATATAAACACAGGCATAGGGTTTACACTATAAGTGTTATCTTAATCGAAGTTATTATTCTTTGTAATCCTAGTAGTTCTCGTGATAATTTGTTCATCACTGAGAGAGGACAGTTCCATATTGTAACAGAGTTTATTGTGTTGAATAAAATCTGTTTTCTGTTACTTGAGTTCTTATATTCGATTTGATTGTAGTAAACACTGTATTCAACACCTTTCTACAGTGTGTGTGACCCAACAATTGGTATCAGTGCTTATGTTAACACACATACAGTTTAAGATCCAAAAACAATCATGTCTGAAACAGAAACTCCAACCAAGCCCACCAAAACCGAAGAACCTCCAAAAACCATAACCCATAGTCGATATGAGACTATAAGAGTTTCCATGTTGAAACCTTCTGAGTATTCCATATGGAAAGTGAAGATGGCTATGTTTCTGGAAGCTACAGGTCCAGAATATTTCGACAGGATTAATGAAGGACCACATATGCCAACCAAACTCTCTGTGGAAGTTGCAGGTCAGCCAGCAAAGTCTGTACCAAAGGAGAAAAGTGATTACACTGCTGAAGATATCTCATCGATTGCAAAGGATGCAAAGGTAAGACACTTGCTACATAGTGCCATTGATAATGTCATGTCAAACAGGGTAATTCAATGCAAGACTGCAAAAGAGATATGTGATGCTTTGGAAACAAGGTGTCAGGGAACTGATTCAATTAAGAAGAACAAGAAGACTATACTCACTAAGAGTATGAGCACTTTGACTCAAAGCCTGATGAGTCATTAACTGATTTATATGACAGATTTGTCAAACTCTTGAATGATTTGTCACTAGTTGACAAAGAGTATGATATTGAAGATTCAAATCTTAAATTCCTGTTAGCTCTTCCTCAAAGATGGGATTTGAAGGCCACAATAATAAGAGACAACTGTAATCTTGATGAAACAACTCTTGATGTAATTTACGGGATGCTCAAGACTCATGAACTTGAGATGGAACAAAGAAGCAAGAGGAATGGAAGAAAGTCAAGGACAGTTGCCTTTGTGGCTGAGGAGGAAAGTCCCAAAGTTGTTGCCTCAAAGAAAGGCAAGGGAAAGGCTCTCATCACAAAGTCTGATACTGAGACATCAAGTTCTGATAGTGATGATGACTCAGAAACGGAAAGTATACCTGAGATGGACCCTGATGAAGAGATGATGAAGCTGTGTGCTCTTATGGTGAAAGGAATCACAAAGATTGCATACAGGAAATTCAGGAGAGGAAAGAAGTCTTCCAGGAAAGGTGCAAGTTCTGATAAGAAAGGTTTTAGAAAATATGAAGGCAAAGGAGGAAAGTCTAACAGAGGAGATTACTCAAATGTTAAATGCTACAACTGTGGTGAGAAAGGCCACATATCTCCTGATTGCATAAAAGGGAAGAGTGACAAAGGCGAGGCTCTTGTCATAAAGAAGAAAAGCTGGTCAGATGCTTCAGATTCTGAGGATGAGGAAAACTATGCCTTGATGGAAAATGCTGATAGCACTTCTGATACTGCTGACTTAAAGGTACCTCAAACTACTTATGCCTTTCATACTGATGATATTACTGAGTTGAGAAGATATCTTAAAACCATGTTCATTAGTTATAAAGATCAAACTTTAACATGTGAAAGATTAACTTCTGAAAATCTTACTTATAAAAAGAGCAATGATTATTTAGAAAAAGAGTTAGTCATGTTCCATCAAACTCAGAAAGATAGAGATGATGCCTTTTATGTTAGAGATGAAGTGCTAAAAATGAATGAATCTCTAAAAACTGAGTTAGAAAAGGAAAGAGAGATTATCAGGACTTGGACTAACTCTGGTAAAGCAACTCAGGATATTCTTAGTAGTGGAAACTGGAAAGAGGGCTTAGGTTATAGAGATGATAAGTACAGTAAGGGAACTGTAGAAACTGAGACTATAGTTGTTAAACAAAAACCAAAGGTAAATCCTGTTAAGTTTGTAATTACAAAGACTGATATTGAGAAATCAGATAAGCCAACTGAAGTTGACATAGGCTTAATGACTAAGAAGCAGCTTAAGCATAAGCTAAAAGAGGTTAAAAATGTAAACAAGGTAAAGCCACCTAGGAAAAATAGGAATGGAAAGGAAGGTGTGAACAAAAGTAACAATTATAAGTCTGTTCCTAATGCTCCTAGAAAAATATGTCATAACTATGGAAACTCTAACCATCTGGCTTCTTTTTGTAGGAAGAATAAGAACATAAACTCCTTACCTTCAAAATCGTGAGTTAAGAGTCAGTCTGTTAGATATAGGCCACAAAATACTTGTTTTCATTGTGGTAGTTTATGGCATTCCATTTATACTTGTAAGGAATATCATAGTTTGTACTATGATTATTATCAAATAAAACCTTCTGTAAAGAAAGTTAGCATTATTCCTTTTAGTGTAAGTTCTGATGCAAAGTCTGATATTGCAAATTCTGATAAGAAAACTGTTAACATAAACTCTGATGCTAAATCCGCTGATAAGGCCAAAGGATCCAAGCAAGTCTGGGTCCTTAAAACTAATCATTAGTGGTCTTTGTGATTACAGGGAAACAGGAAGAACATCCTAGTTCTGGATAGTGGATGTTCAGGACATATGACTAGAAATAAAGCCTTGCTATCAGACTTTGTGGAGAAAGCTGGCATAGGTGTTTCTTATGGAGATGGTAACATTGGAAAAACTCTGGGATATGGCAATATCAATCTTGGGAATGTCATTATTAAAAAAGTAGCTCTGGTCTCAGGACTTAAACACAATCTGCTGAGTGTTAGTCAAATCTGTGACAGAGGTTATCATGTGGATTTCTTTGAAGAACACTGTGAAAGCCAATCTACAGGCAAAGTTGTCTGAAAGGATACAGGCATGGTAATACTTATGAAGCCAAGCTTTCAACAAGTACTGATAGTTCTGCAATCTGTCTGTTAAGTAGAGCATCAATTGAAGAAAACTGGGATTGGCACAAGAAACTCTCTCATTTAAATTTTAACAATATAAATGAACTAGTCAAGAAAGATCTTGTGAGAGGACTGCCAAAATCAGTATTTGCTCCTGATGACCTTTGTGATTCATGTCAGAAGGCAAAATAAAGAAAATCTTCATTCAAGAGCAAGACTGAATCATCAATTCTTGAGCCTTATCACCTACTACATGTTGATCTATTTGGTCCAGTTAATGTCATGTCTATTGCAAAGAAGAAATATGCTATGGTCATAGTGGATGAGTTCACCAGATACACATGGGTGTATTTCTTGTACACAAAAAGTGAAACTGCATCTATCTTGATTGATTTGTCAAACAATTGGATAAATTGGTCAAAGACTCTGTGAAAATCATAAGAAGTGATAATGGCACTAAGTTCAAGAATTTGATCATGGAAGAGTTCTGCAAAGACCATGGAATCAAGCAGGAATTTTCTGCTCCTGGAACTCCACAGCAAAATGGAGTTGTTAAAAGAAAGATTAGAACTCTTATTGAAGCTGCACGAACTATGCTTGATGAAGCAAAGTTGCCAACCTATTTCTGGGCTGAAGCTGTGCAGACTGCTTATTTTACTCAGAATGCTACACTCATTAACAAGCATGGAAAGACACCATATGAGATGGTGAAGAAAAAGAAGCCAAATCTGAAGTATTTTCATGTATTTGGATGTAAGTGTTTTATTCTTAAAACTCATCCTGAACAGCTATCCAAATTTGATCTAAAAGCTGATGAAGGAATTTTTGTTGGATAACTTTCCACAAAATCCTTCAGAGTTTACAATTTAAGAACAAGGGTTGTCATGGAATCTATCAATATCTCTTTTGATGATAAGAAGATTACTGGACTTGAAGATTTCAATGATCATGATCAGCTGAGATTCAAAAATGAAGTTTTAAATTCTGATTCTGTAAATCTTGACAGTCTAAATCCTGATATTGCAAACTCTGATGGATTAAACTCTGATGTTATTGAAACTGTGGTGACTACGCCAAAGGAAGATGCACCTGTGCAGGGGGAGCATACTGAAGATACAACCACATCTCAAGAAGCATCAAAACCTACAACAGGCTCTTCAAGTTCTGATGGGCCAAGTTCTGATAATTCTGGAAACTCAGATTTTGATATTTCTGGAAACTCAAATTCTGAAGGATCCAATTCAGAGAGCATAATTTCAGGGGGAGCATCACAAAATATTGATGGAGACAACATGGATCATGGGGGAGCATCCAGTTCTAGAGATAACCTTCCATCTGTAAGGAAGTGGACTAAAGCACATACACCTGACTTAATTATTGGAAATCCTGATGCAGGTGTCAGAACTAGAACAACTACATCAAATGAATGTCTCTATCATTCTTTTCTATCTCAGACTCAACCAAAAAAAGTGGAAGAAGCTCTTCAAGATGCTGATTGGGTGCAAGCAATGCAGGAAGAGTTAAATAAATTTGAAAGAAATAAAGTCTGGACCCTAGTGCCAAGACGAAAGAACAGGTCTGTTGTTGGTACAAAGTGGGTGTTCAGAAATAAACTGACAGTGATGGCATAATTACAAGGAATAAAGCAAGGCTGGTTGCCAAAGGATACTCTCAACATGAGGGAATTGATTATGATGAAACATTTGCACCAGTTGCTAGATTGGAAGCCATAAGAATATTTTTGGCTTATGCTGCTCACAAGAAGTTTAAAGTCTTTCAAATGGAAGTGAAAAGTGCTTTTCTCAATGGAGAATTGGAAGCTGCCAATTTCTTGGAGGCAGATTGGTTTCTTGGTTTAGCAAGAAACAGAAGTCAATTTCCACATCAACTGCAGAAGCAGAATACATTACTGCAGGAAGCTGTTGTGCACAGATTCTTTGGATGAAGAATCAGTTACTGGATTATGGTTTTGAATTTTCTAAAATCCCTATTTACTATGATAATCAAAGTGCTATTGCTATGACAGGTAATCGAGTTCAACACTCAATGACAAAGCATATCAGCATTAGGTACCACTTCATAAGGGAACATGTGGATGAAGGTACAGTGGAATTGCATTTTGTTCCAACAGATCAACAACTAGCAGATATCTTCACAAAACTACTGTGTGAAGCTACTTTTACAAGATTGGTAAATGAACTTGGAATGGTTTCAGATTCTTTCTCTAAATCTGCTTAGTTTATGTTCTGATACATCAGACTTTATGATCAGTATTTACATATATTACTATCTTTGTGTATTTTGTGCTTAAATTGAAATTTTTTAAGTGTTGATTGTTGTCTGATGTGAATTTCTAAACTCTGATAGTGATATGAATATTTCTGTGACTATTCAATCCAATGAGGATAACTGTGCTAGATGCTGACCTAGTAGTCTTTAATATACTAAAGATCCCATGTATGAAGTAATTGTTTATGTGGAAATCTTTTAACACAAGCAAATTCTGATATTGAGCTTAGTTAAAGTTTACTTTGTGTATCTTATTACTAAGTCAAAAACTAGAATAGTGCTTCTTATCTGTTAAGTTCTGATGTTAGTAAATCTGATGGATGTACTAAGTACTGATAAGCCTCACTTATCAAAAGAAAAAGAAAAGAAAAGAAATAAATATCAGGTACTCCTTTGAGATCTAGAGTAAAAATGTGGAAGGGAAGACTCAAGTGCATTGTTGGTATTAAGTAATATGCATTAAAAAAGCAAAAAAATTTCTTGGTGACTTTTAACACTCTATGATTACTGGAGAAATACTCTGATAGCAGCATAAATTCTGATAAGCAGTCGTGACTCACTTACACTGAGAAGCCACTGTAAAAAGGAATTTCAAAAGATGCATAAAATGAGCACAAAACAGTTGAGGCGGACTCATGCATGAACTCATTCTACAGTAGACTTCAGAATAATGACAGATTTTGAGCAAATTTCTTAGTTATGCCTTATTTCTAAGATGTACTGAAGTGAATCAAACTTTACTCTTTGTCTGATATTTAGCTTAATGCACACACTTACACTCCATATGAATGATGAAAATTACTGTGGTGATAAATGTTGTTTTAGATGAATAGTTTATGTGTCAGATTTCATAAATTCTGAGGACAAGTTCAGATGGAAGTTCTGATGATTAAGTTCTGAGGAAACCATATCAGTATTTGTGTGAAGAATTACAGGAATAACCATTCACTTTTCGAGTTAAGAAACCATATTCTAATGACTTTTAAATCCTGATGATAATCAAGTTATGATGCTGACGTGGCAGTATTTATTTACTTGGTTTATTTTTGGTCATTACTTGAACGATAATATTTTTACAGAATATCGGTTAATGTGAGATAAAACAGTCAAAATCATTATGGGTTAGTGGTTAGCGTGTATGTCTTGAAAAACTGCATGCGCACAGTAATTGTTATTATATCCCGTGCCCATTAACTCTGGCTTTAGATCTTTTACTGACTGTTATTATTACACATCAGTCTAGGGAGTCGAGGGGTCATTATTTTTACTTGTAATTGTTGCACATTCCTCGCATCCCTTAGTATTCCATTGCCTATTTAAATGACTGATCATTCATCAGTAAAACCACATCTGTTCATTTCTCTCAAACAATGGCACATTTTAGTTGGTATTACTGTTATGGCACATAAACTGTGACTATCTTTTGAAATGGAATTCCAATTTCATATCCTATCAACAACATTCCATTTAACATCTGGATTCAACTTCCAGAGAACATTAAAAATGATATGTTGTCTTTCCAAAGAGAATCTCATCTTCATATTCTTAAACAGCAGGAGCAAATCATTCGTCTTGCTGTTCTCTTTGTTGAAAGTAGGAAGAAGAATTAATTGTCATCCATCTGTTTCTCTTCACCGTTAGCTTTGTCAGGCTTCTTAGACTAGGACTAAGGCTGTTGATGTTAAGAATCGTAGAATAGGGCTATCTTGTAACTTTTGCATGTAATTGATAAATTTCATGAAATATAATCATCTGATATATCAATGAAATTTTCTTTAATTGCAAGATTTATTCTTTGTTTCTCAAATTATGTGACTGTGCATGTTTAATTGTAATTTATTAATCTTTACTTCATCGATTTTTAATTTTATTTTGTGATGAATGTTTTGATTAAATTTTGATGTTTTGAGAAAAAAACTGAGGAATAGGTTCCAATATCGAACCTGTTGTTGTAGAAGCTGAGAAGGTTTGTTAGGTCCCAATTTGTTTGTAGAAGGGGGGTTGAATACAAGCAGTACCAAATAATCGAATTAAATGCGGAATAAAAAATGTGAAACAAAATTCAAGTTAAATAAAAATATTATTAAACTTGAAAGGTGTTACAACAACTGTATCGATTACAAGGAATTAATCTCAAATTAATTATCACAAATTTAGAATAAATTCGACATGAACTTTTTCTATTTTTGCAATAATTAGAATCAAATGCTAAACGCGATTTGAGATTAAGTTCTAGGGATTTTGATCCGCTAGATTGTTACACAAGAACAAGATAAATAATTCTAGTGGTTTGGATTTAACATTAACAAACTAGAATTTTGATCTTGATGTAAGCAGAGAAGAAAATAAAATGTTTGAAGGCGGCTGCTTTCTTTTCTTTGTTCTTGAAAATGAGTTATGGATATTTAGTTGCTGCTTCTCTGCTCTTTTTAATCAACAACCGAATGGAATTGAATTGGCATGACAATCCTATAGCTGGCAAGACTTTCGGTAGGACAATTGATTGAACTAGCAAGACAATCTGAATGAACTAGCATGACAATCAGAATGAACTAGCAAGACAATCCTTCTCCTAGTGTAACTTTCGGTGAGACTATTGAAAATGGCCTAGCATGACAATCGGTATGACAATCCTGATTGTCATGCTAGTTCATTTTCAATTGTCTTGTTGATTTAATGCAGATTTTAATCCAATTTAAATTCTGAAAATTCCTAAAATTAATTCTGAATTAATTAATCAATTAATTTAATTAATCAATAAATTAATCTTTGCAGATATAATTTATTTTCTTAATTAAATTATATGATTTAATTAATTAATAGAGAATTAATACTAACCCTGAGCAGCATCCATTCTTCTGAATATCTTCTGAAAATCACTGAGAATTATGAATCAATTCCACCACTTCAATGTTGACACTCGATGTACTGTCTGGTTCATGAGTGACTAACTTCCGTGACGTTTCTTCATGTCTTGACTTTGACACTTTGATTTTCTCCAGATTAAATCCTTGTAATTAATGATACTCTGACGAGATCTCTGTCACTTGATTAAATCCACGATCTTGATTTATATCACTGAGGCATGATCAACTTCTTGAACTTCTTCCAGTGAATTAACTCCTCAAGTCTGTAGATGAACCTTGTTTCTGAATCCTTTGACAGATATTACTTTGCGAGATCTCTCTGACGGTCGATCCACTATTTACTTATTACATTCTTATTTGAGTTGAGTTGAATCCTCGAATGTACAAATAGGTCTCTGACATATGACTTACAATCTCCCCCTATTTGTTTGTTAGACAATAACACACAAATACCTAGAGGATAACTCAACTAACAAATAAGAAAAAGATATAAACATACATGCAAAGTAAATAGCAGAAAAGTTCTGGATGAGATTTAACATTTTCCAGATTCCAAGTAAATGTTCCTCTAGACTGAACATATCTTCAAGTAGTTCCATCTTCATTTGTACAACCACATTTCCTGTTGAGAAGCCCATATATCTTGCTTCTCCCCCTATGAGAATCAACTGATTAAAGAAGATCACCTTCGTTTTACCACCTCTCCCGTACAATAGGATCCGCAGATAAAAACCAATGATACTCCCCTAACTGCTTCTTCCCTTACTAGGAAATCACCTTGTGTTTACCACCTCTCCCGTACAATAGGATCCGTAGTTAGAAACAACAATGGTGTGGTGTAGTGTACATGTAGGATCTTTTTCTTACTCCCTGCTATTTCTCCCCCTTAGTTGAGGAATCCTCCAAACTATTACTTAAGCTTTTATCTCCCCCTTAAAGAAGGAATGTATGCCGTCGTCAGAAGGAGTTCTCATATTTCACTTGGTTGGAAAAGAAATAACAAGTAGTTTCACTTTCTTCCTCACTGTGAGTGTGTGATCCTGTTTAGTGTACCTCACATGTGTTTCACTCTTCTCTCCACTCGTGTTTACACTCATTCTCACAAGTGTATCACTCTTTTCTCATAGCTCCATAATCCAGCTGTACCTGCAAGGAAAATCACCTTAGCCATCCTTAAGGAGGTCACAGGTGGTGCAATGGGAGTTCACAAATCCCCATCCTTGTTAAACTCGTCAGATGAATCTGAGTCATAATTTACAAGTTGCTAGTTTCCTTTTTAGGGTTCCAGATTTGAATTTTGGGAAGGTAAACAATGATCCAAAGAATTTAGCATAAAGATCACAGTTCCCTTATAATGCCTGTGAAGACATTTCCTTGTGACTCATCAGGTAATATCTGAATCATTGTCAACAAGTTGCCAATCTGCACCTATGTCAGATCCACTATCCGCAGATGTATCCAGGGGATTTAAGCCTGGGGAGGTAGACACTGACCACTGACATATGGCTTTTGGATCAGTATCCTCTCCTAACACCTGTAAAGGCAATTGGTCCATTAACGAACCTTGAACAATCGAATCTGACCTTAAAATGGTCGAAACTCTTGTTTCCGTCAACTCATCCTTTGTGTGTGTAACCTTTCCTTGTGCATTAAGAATTGTTTATATTTGAGGTGGTGACACTACATCGGATACCTTGGCCGACAGGCAAAATTCAATAGACGCACCCTGTTGAGAGAATGAATCTAGTAACTGTTTTGTGCCTTTTCAGCCATTACATCTTTTTGAGAAGATGTATGGGGGCTAGCAGTTGTCTCGGTTTAAATACTACTCATCTATGTAGGAGACAGAGCTACTGGGTTGACTACAGAACCTTCCTTATGTGGTGCACTAGGCACTATCTCCCTCACGCTCATTCATACTACTTTTAGTGGTAAAAGAGTGTTGGTTGGTTCTATTTTTGTGTTTGTCTTTACAGTCTGGGATAGACGTTGTGGGTTTTCAACCTCATGACTGTCAATGAAAGAAAGTCATTGGAGACTGAACCTGTATCATAGAACATATGGTAATAGAGAGAAAATGATTTACAATAGTGATTTCAAAAGATTTTACATGAAATAAGAAATCACTAACGTAGAAAGAAGTTTAATTTTTGTTTTTCAAAATGAATGAGTTTTTGATAAAACATTGATCACTTAGCGTAAAGTCTAAGTAATTCTCATTCATGTCAAAAGCTTACAAATATCTGCAACATAATGTTAACAACATATCATTGACCGATACTTGTCAAGTACTTTAGATACTAATTGTTATGTTGCATAATCAATATATCACTGCACATATAAAACAATATGATTGTGCCTAGTGATAAGATAGTTATAAATATGACGACTCTACTTATTCATATAAAACTGTAACTGCAGTTAGAGTGCCATACCATGTCCTTGACGATTGCTTGAGCAGTATACTAGTTCATACCAACCTGAAGTGAGATTGTGAAGAAGAGATTGCATAGTCCAATAGATCTGCAGCTGCAAAGTCCATGAACTGTGGTGCACTGACTTCTTCTTTTAACTCACCAATCAGGAGTACACTTGTACACATCTTACTAGAGTACAATTCCAAGTGTAATGTGCAGCAGGTGCCTGATATGTCGTAATATTCTCAAGTCTCATCACTGGTGCTATATGTTAGATACTGCTTCCTGATAATAACCTAGCACAATATACAAAATTATAATGATAACATTCCCATCTTGCAAACAGCCATATCCCTCAGATAAACCTTTGCTGTTATCTCCAAAGGTAATCAGGGGGCCAGCTTTCTCAATCCACATTTGATAGCAGGGCTCTATCTCCGGTCATATATCTTGATGGTCCACTGTCAAGAATCCACACTACCGGTTACACCTGTTTAATGCCCTGCACTTCAAATGGATTAGACCTTCTTCGGAACCCAAACTTGGTTGGGCCCGGCATACTTGTAGAACTGTCCTTTGTCAGGCAAAACAACATTTTTAATTTTAATTGTCTCAACTTTCTCAATGACTGAACATTTGACCTTGTAAACAGCGTTACCAAATTTCTGTTTAAGCTTAGGCACAAATGTCTCCTTTCTAGCCTTAGAAGGACTAGCAGTCTTAGACCTATCATGCTTCTTGTTATTCACATGCTGACGAGGAGTAGTCTTATCATTAGACACATGCTTACCATTAAAATAAGCATACATCATATTAAAAGCACAAGACATACAATTAGCAACACCACATGCTTTATGAGAGTGATTAACAACAGGCAATTTATGCATGGTAGACATGGCATTATTGTTATCCAACTCATGTGTGTCTGAGTTAGTCTCAGTTGCTTTCACAACTTTGACTGGAACTTTCGACTCACTTGACTTGGAAACAATCTTCTCATTAGCATGATCCTCAGCACGTATTTCTTCTTGAATAACAGAAGAGGTCGCATCAAATGGTTCAGCAATTGATGCTTTATAGAGGGGTTCACCAACACCCTTAAGCACATGTGGTACTTCCCTCCCTTTAGCACAGACATGAGGAGGGGAGTTTATGCCTAATTCTCCAATAGCAGCATTGTAATCATAACCTATTCCAGATGTTTGATTAACAGCTTGCTTACTGTAGAACTCTTTAGCCTTCGAACAAGAATTGAAGTAGACTCTAACCTTAGTCTCAAGACCGGTGATCTTGTCTTTGAGAATAGTTTCGAGTTTTCTATAACAGTCAACTCTATTCTCTAGAAAAGATACCTGTTCTTTTAATTTGTCTTGATTAATATGCACAAGTCTTAATTCATTGACCTCTTTCTCAAGGTCTGTGATCTTTAAACTTAACAGTTCATTATCACGACGTGCACAATCTAAGTTACCTCTTAGATGATAAACCATTTCAGCATCAGAAAGTTTTACCTCTATTCTTGACGATGAAGCTTTTCCATCAATAGCCATAAGAGCAAGATTTCCTTCATCTTCATCTTCACTGTCAGTATCATCCCAGCTTCTTCCCTTTGCCAGATAAGCCCTTTCAGAGTTCTTTCTTACTTGCTTTGGCTTCCTATATTCTGTGGCAAAGTGTCCCAACTCATTGCAGTTATAGCATCTAATGGTGCTTCGATCAACCATCCCTGTTTTGTACCCACCACTGCTGGTGTTAGAGGATGAAGATCCACCTTTCTGGAATTTGTTGTAGTTGGACTTGTACTTAAGCTTGGGATTCCTCCTGCATCTGACATGGGAGAATCTCTTGACAATTTGGGCCATTGATTCATCTTCCAATTGCTCCAGCTCTTCCAAGGAATAAAAATCATCACTTGATTGATTTGTAGTAGGAGGATCATATTCTGCTACTAACTCATTTTCCTCACCCTTGGAAAACTGTACCATTCTTTCTAACTGTTGAAATTGTTGTTGTTGTTGACCTTCAGCTACAAGTGCAGTAGATGTGCTGACCATTCTATCCTTCTCGTAGACTTCCTTCTGTTGAATCTGCTCCAACTCATAGGTTTTTAACACTCCATAGAGCCTGTCCAAAGAAATCTCACTCAGATCTCTAGCTTCTCTAATGGCAGTGATTCTATGTTCAAGATGAGCTGGCAGTGTTAAAAGGAACTTTTTGTTGACCTCCCTGATTGAATAATACTTTCCATTGATGTTCAGGTTGTTGATCAACGCATTGTACCTCTCAAACACTTCAGTAATTCCTTCTCCTGGATTTGATTTGAAATGTTCATATTCAGAGGTTAGGATTTCCAACTTGTTCTCCCTAACTTCCTCTGTGCCTTCATTAATCACCTCAATAGTTTCCCACATGTGTTTGGAATTTTTACAGTTCATCACATGTCTGTTCATCAAGGGATCAAGGGAATCAATTAATATTAATTGAAGGCTGGCATCCAAGGAGGCTTCTTCCTTCTCAGCAGGAGTAAAATCTTCAGGCTCTTTTGGATAGGTTCTAGCTTCAGTAGTCACCACACCATCTATTATTACCTCCGGTTCAATAACCATCGGAGTTTTTATACCCTTCTTTAACAAGTTTGAATATTTGGGATTTGCAACTTGTAAAAATAATAGCATCTTCTTCTTCCACATGATATAATTCTCTTTATCAAATTGTGGAATTTTAACGGTTCCAACTTTATGTGAAGTCATTATGAATTTTTGAATAAAATAAAAAATTCAAGGAGTTGAAAAATCACAAAAGTCTAGGATCTTGATTTGTTCGTTAATCAGAAGGCTCTGATACCAATTGTTAGGTCCCAATTTGTTTGTAGAAGGGGGTTGAATACAAACAATACCAAATAATCGAATTAAATGCGGAATAAAAAATGTGAAACAAAATTCAAGTTAAATAAAAATATTATTAAACTTGAAAGATGTTACAACAACTGTATCGATTACAAGGAATTAATCTCAAATTAATTATCACAAATTTAGAATAAATTCGACATGAACTTTTTCTATTTTCGCAATAATTAGAATCAAATGCTAAACGCGATTTGAGATTAAGTTCTAGGGATTTTGATCCGCTAGATTGTTACACAAGAACAAGATAAATAATTCTAGTGGTTTGGATTTAACATTAACAAACTAGAATTTTGATCTTGATGTAAGCAGAGAAGAAAATAAAATGTTTGAAGGCGGCTGCTTTCTTTTCTTTGTTCTTGAAAATGAGTTCTGGATATTTAGTTGCTGCTTCTCTGCTCTTTTTAATCAACAACCGAATGGAATTGAATTGGCATGACAATCCTATAGCTGGCAAGACTTTCGGTAGGACAATTGATTGAACTAGCAAGACAATCTGAATGAACTAGCATGACAATCAGAATGAACTAGCAAGACAATCCTTCTCCTAGTGTAACTTTCGGTGAGACTATTGAAAATGGCCTAGCATGACAATCGGTATGACAATCCTGATTGTCATGCTAGTTCATTTTCAATTGTCTTGTTGATTTAATGCAGATTTTAATCCAATTTAAATTCTGAAAATTCCTAAAATTAATTCTGAATTAATTAATCAATAAATTAATCTTTGCAGATATAATTTATTTTCTTAATTAAATTATATGATTTAATTAATTAATAGAGAATTAATACTAACCCTGAGCAGCATCCATTCTTCTGAATATCTTCTGAAAATCACTGAGAATTATGAATCAATTCCACCACTTCAATGTTGACACTCGATGTACTGTCTGGTTCATGAGTGACTAACTTCCGTGACGTTTCTTCATGTCTTGACTTTGACACTTTGATTTTCTCCAGATTAAATCCTTGTAATTAATGATACTCTGACGAGATCTCTGTCACTTGATTAAATCCACGATCTTGATTTATATCACTGAGGCATGATCAACTTCTTGAACTTCTTCCAGTGAATTAACTCCTCAAGTCTGTAGATGAACCTTGTTTCTGAATCCTTTGACAGATATTACTTTGCGAGATCTCTCTGACGGTCGATCCACTATTTACTTATTACATTCTTATCTGAGTTGAGTTGAATCCTCGAATGTACAAATAGGTCTCTGACATATGACTTACAAGGTTTCTTCTCAGAAAGATACTGTAACTGGGAGTTCTAGGCCCCTCAAAAGGCTTTGAAAGTTAAATTCTGATGATAAAGCTCCTATAGTGTCTCCACCTTCGAAGAAATTGAAGAAACAGAGAGCTCACAGGGACATAGTTGAGTCAGATTCAGAGGATGTAGTGGAAGCAGCTAAGGAAGGGGGTCAGGAATCTCTGACCCCAATAGAACCAATTGTTATTGAATCACTTCCTTCTGCACAACCAGAAACTGCTCAAGACAAAGTGCCTACACCTCCTGTAGCACCTATAGTTGATCCAGTACATACTGAAGAACCAGGTACAAGTGCTGAAATTGATATTCATAACTTGATTGTGCCTGAGGTTTTGTACTTGGAAGCTCCACCAATTCAACTCACTCCACCAACAACATCAATTTTGGATGTTGATCAGAACCTGGCTGCATATCAGAATTTAGAGGATGATGTTGAAGCCTCTATAGCCTCACATGCTGCTATTTTATCAGAGGATGCTGATCCTGCAGGATCTACAAGTTCTGATGCTGCCAATGAAGATATTACTAGTGAAGCTGCTACCAATCTAAATGCTGATGCAGCTGGTCCATCAGGACATGCACCTCAACAAACAGTTAATAAAGCTGATCTAATCAAGAAGTTTGTTAAGGAAGCACCAGTACCTTGGAGTGAAACTCCTAGAGGAAAGGAGTGAACTAAGGAATGGAACTCAGTTAGTTTTGTTCCTTCTAAAAAGATTCTTGTTGAGCATCTGGCAAAAGCTGATGAAATGCTGTTAAATGATGATTTCAAGGCACAACTGAAAGTTACTGCATTGAGTACTAGGCACCTTCAGGGTCAACACTCAACAACTCATGCCAAGGTGAATAAAATTCAAGAAATCTTGATCCAGCAAGATATGAATGTGAAACTTGAGAAGAACAGATTTTTTAAGCCAACCTTTGACAAAATTGCCTATATTGAGAAAACTCAGGAGAAGCAACAAACTCAGATTGATGAAATTTTAAAGAATCAAGCTTCTCAGAAAACTCAACTCAATGAGATCCAATCCTCAGTGGAATTTCTTGTCTCTCTTCTTTTACCTGCTGATGCCAAAAAGGGGGAGAAAGTGATTAAGTCCAGATGCAAATCTATTCAGACACTGGAGGGAAAGGATGATAGAAATGATGACCAGGAAAACTCTGATAAGGGTAGAGTTCAAGGTCAAAGCAAAAGATTTTTATCAAGTAAAGCTAGAATTACAAGTCAAGGAACAAGTTCTGATACTGGGAGAAGAATAAGTTCTGGTACTGGTAAAAGGATAAGTTCTGGTGAACATCTGGAACTTGATGAAGAAATTTCAAAGGAGTTATTTCTTAAAGAAAATCTAGGAATGGACTTTGAAAGTCTAAAGGAAGAAGAAGCTAGACTCAAAGCAGAAGGTGTCAAGACAAAATCTAAAGCTTCTGTTGTTGAAAAGAAATTTCCAAAGCCTAAGGGTATTGTGATAAAGGAAAGAACAAATTCTGAGGCAACCAAAGCCAAATCACAAGTGGAAATTGATCCAAGGTCCAAGGGCAAAGAAAAAGTTAATGAACCTGTAAAGGTTTATATGCCAGTGATGGATGAAGAAAAAACTGATGGTGAAGAAGATGCTAGTCTTACTCTGATTTCAAAGAAGATTTTTCAAACAACCTCTGACATGGCTCATGTTGTTCAGAGTCAAGATATAGTAAGTTCTGATATGACAGTTGTTAGTCCCTTAACAATATAACAAGAATTACAGAAGGGGGGTTGAATGGAATTCTTGAAACTTTTTCTTGATTGAAAAATGTTCTAACTCGAATATATATATATATATATATATATATATAAATGTGAATTGATTAGCACAATGCGGAATAGTTACTTAAATGAATCAAAACACAAGTAATTAAAAACAAGAGTCTTTAAAAACTTTCTGGTGGATTTGAATAATTCCACCTGAGATATATAATATATATCGAGAGAACCCTGTGTGCAACATGCTCACAGCTGCTTACAAATATTGAACAACTAAGAATGCAGAGAAATGCTAAGAATTCTGCTTACAAATGTTTCTCTGCTTGTCTCTCTTAGATTATCCCTTAGTTGCTACTTCTTGGTTTATATATCACCAAGATTACAAAGTAATGAGACAGGATAATAAAACAAAAACTATCTAGTCTAATACAATGCTACTTCATTACTCTATTCCAGCATCTTTGAATATCTTCATAATAACATGGAAATGGCAATGCTTCTTTGTTCTCGAAAACCCAGTTGAATAGGCTACCACATTCTATTTACATCCACTCGACGCATGTGACTGTGTTGTCACTATCAACAGATATTTGAATTCTTTATCCGTCAGGTTCATGATCATCCGTCGAGTTATTGATCATCCGTCGAGTTGTTGATCATCCGTCGAATTCATTGTTGTTCATCTATTGGGTAGCAATCAGGCACTTGACTTAATTTCACTTATGCAGAATTACAAGACATCATCTATGTACAATTAATCAACCTATTCTGTATATCTAACTAAAGTCAACATGACTTAAGTACTACTACAGATTCTAAACAAAGTGTATGCAAAAATGTGCTACAGACTTATTGTTACATAAGCTACTCACTCGATGGATAATAAGTCATCATCCGTCGGGACTATATTGAGTCATCTGTCGGGACTATAAACCTTATCCGTCGAGTGCTACATTATTTCACTAATTAAAATCTACCAAGGTGTTTTGTTCATGAAATCATCAAGTACACAACATATACACAACAATCTCCCCCAATTTATGTCTACTGGAATTGTAGCCATAAATTAAGAGACACTTGATGATAACAAAACACCTTAAAAATACAACTTTAAAAGAAAGTAGATATTACTGAAAAGTGCTTCAATTAACAAAATGTACAAAGTTTTGCTCACAGTCATTTTCAAGATGCTCCTCTAGCCTGAGCAGATTTATCTAGTTCCTTGAAGTCTAGATCTCTTTCCAAGCTTTCTGTTGTTTTCCTCAATCTGATGTTGGAGTTGCCTGTCGAATTTCAGTTCATCAGATTCTGAGAGATTTAGCTTTCCTTGCATTTCCAAAAGAGTCTCATTGCTAGAGATGCTCAATTGGTCTTCTAATCTGAAAAATCTTCTCACTCCTTTATCATCCATGAACTCCATCAGCCAGTAGGGCCTTAGATGCACTCTTCTGCCTGTGTAAGGGATGATTAGAGTCTTTGGGAGTGCATCTTTAGCTCTAACACTCCTTAGCTCTTCAATCTTCTTCGATACCAATCTTCTTGCAGTAATATTGAACCCAAAGTTCTTCTTGAAGGATGAATAGACTTTAATCAGTACAGCTTGGCTTTCTTGAAGGGTCCTGTGAAGTGGCCATTGAATCTCCTTTCCTCCTTTGTACTTGAACACTAACCTTTCAGGTAGGTTTCTATATGCATCAATTCAACTCACTTCATCTAGTTCATCTAGATGGAGGTTTAGATCAGAAAATTCTTTGATGTCACACAAGTACATGTAATCTCCCCTATTCACTTTGGATTGAGCTTTGACTACTGATTTGGATTTGAGAGGTGACAGCTTCACTTTCTTGATTGCTCTTGACTTTGTTCTCTTTGGCTTGTTAAGGATTGGCAAATAGAATTCAGGAATTGGTATGTTCTCCCATTCTACTGGTTCATCCTTAGGCACAATAGGTTCACCATGGATGTTCCTGTAAGGATCCACCACCTTGATATCTTCAAATATCACAGAGGGTTTTGATGCTTGAGTTGTAGTTGGAGTATATTCCTTGGGAAACTGATTCTCCAATTCCTTATCAACAATGTCCAGTTTCCTTTTAGTTATTTTAGCCAATTCCTTGATTCTTGGAGATTTCTTCTGTTGTTCAACTTGCTTCTTTGATTCAATAACTTCAGATGGCTGAGCAGGAATTTGTTGTGATGAACTTACAACATGTAGCTTGGCTAAGATAGCAATTTGCTCTTTCTTTTGTTTAGTCTTTTTAGCATCCAGAGCAACTTGCTTCTTTTCCTGCTTCAATCTAGCCTTTTCTTCTCTCTTTGCTTGAGCAAATTGAGGATCTCCAACCACCACACAAATTTGTTTCCCATTCTTGAAAATTTTAGCAATTCTTCTTTTTGAAGCTGAATCAGCTAGATCTTTGTAGAAAGCAATTGATCTTGACAGAAGCTTCTTTTCATCAGGCTTAGGTGTCTCATACACAGTATCCAAAGGGTTCTTCAATGATAATTTTGAGTAGTTTACCCTTGGTTCCAGAATTGTTTCAGCCTTTGGAGATTTGATGCAAGATGGCTGTCCTCTTTCCAGATAGTTCATGCTCATCTCATTCACACTAATTTGCTTGACTTGAGAGTGATGGGTGGCTGACTTAACTGGCTCCTTGACAAGTTCAAACTTCTTTTGTATTTCCTCATCAATCTTCTCCCAGTTGACTAAACTCAACTTCTCCTTTATCAGCGGCTCTTATGTTGGCTGCTGCTGCATTGATCTGATCTATACTATCTGTAACTAGTGGCTTTGAGATAGTAATTGAAGGCACAATTACTTTGCTGATTTGAATTTGAAGCCTTCCCCACTCACTTGGTCCTTTCTCCCCCTTTTTGTTATCATCAAGTTGAGTAGATGAGGAGGTTTGAGTAGCCACCAATTTTTGAAGTAGATCTGTCTGTTGGGCTTGATGAAGATGAATGGCTGTTAAAGATGCTTCCATGGCTGACATTCTTGTGTCCAAAGCATCTATCTTGGTTGAAAGATCAGAATTTTTCCTTAATTGCCTCTTGATGTCAAACATTGTAGCTTCTGGAAGTTTAGAATCTATCTTGTCTGAAATGGCCTTCTTCATCTCCTCAATGTGACCCTTCATGGTGTTTACATCCCTAACATGCTGGAAGCCCTGGATTTGTTGAAGTTGCAGGGAGGCTAGATGTGCCTGAAGGAGCTTCTTGGTGCTGGCATTAGAAGTGGTTTGAAGAGCAGTATTTGTCTGATTGATTAGTTGGATCAGGGTTGTCTTGAAGTAGTGCTCATCACAGTGCTTTAAGAATGCTCAGGATGGCATACCTGATCTTGAACTTGAACCTAATTCTCCCCCTATGTCCATTGCCTCATCTTCACTATCCCCACTCCCATCACCAAAGAAATCAGCTGAACCACCAGTCTCATAGTCCACATCACCAGCTGTAGAAGGCAAAGCTGTGATGGCATCCTTAGCTCTCATCATAGACTGTGTGGTATGCACCAAATTCAGCATCCTTTCTGCATTGTCATTGCCCTGTTCAGCTAGAAGTTGATAAGCTGGAACATGGTAAGTAAATGCCTCAGCATCAAGGGAGGTGAAATCTATAATAGCTTTAGGTGGCTGAGATAGTCCCTCCCTGTCTGCATCCTGGACATTCATTAACTCACTAGCAATGACATCCATTCTTATAGCTCCAGTACCTGCATTTCTCTCATTTTTATCTCTTTTGTTACATCAGGATCTCACCTTGGCTCCCCACCTTCACACCCTCACCTTCACCTACTAAGGTGGGACTCCTCTCACTTTCTTTTGCCAATCCTGAAGAAGTAGATTGCATAGTTTCACTCATTTCCTCTCCTTTTTCCTGGGAGCAACACTGACTCTCACTCAAAACACTCTTCTCTCTCGATCCTAAGAGTGACTGTACAACCACTAAATCTTCTGCACTTGAAATAAATGAAGTTTGAAGCTGTGCAGAGATACTCGACGGATGAGTGATATCCATCGGGTGAGTGGTTTTGCTATCCGACGGATGACTGCTGTTAAGCTTATCCATCGGGATACAGTCACTACTCAACGGATGAGCAATATTCATCGAGAGAGTAGAAATGAATGAACTGGGAAAAGAAACTATTGTTGACTCTGTGCTGATTGAAGATATTTTGGGCACAGATGATACAACAGTTCCTGAAAGAATTAGCAAGTGAGCCAACAAATCATCTAAAAGATGATGCTCACTTGCACTAGATTTTGGCTTCCCTAACAGAGTTAAAAAAGGGAATCGGGAATTGATGTGTTTATCATATCCACATCCATAGAATTTGTTGGCGAGTTTGGTGTTTGAGGTGCTTTTATGACTAGAGATTTTGGCTGTGACTCCACATTTATTGGAGCCACATCCAACTGAATTTGTGAAGGTACAGTGACTGTGTCTTTTGCACCAGTTTGCACAGTGTGTGTACTTTGTGCATCCCCAAGGGTTTTAGACTTCTTCTTTTGGCATAATTTTGGGGTGAGCTTGTGTCCCTAACCCTCTTTGCCTGTGCTCTTGGTTGAGAGCTTTGTTCAATAACTACATCCTTTTAGGAGGATGCAGTTAGAAATGAGCTTTTATCCTTTTTAAGCACTGCAGTTTGTTGGGAAACTGCAGTGTGGCTTGGTTGGGATCCACCCAACTCTCCATCCTTATCCTTAGGGTTTCTTTTATGTTCACCCCTTCCCTCACCTATCTTTCCCTCCTTCAAACTCCCCTCTTTAGTTTTAGTGGATTTTGCAACTGGCAGCTTTTGAGAGATACCAGATGGGGCTTTCTTTGATTTGGGTTTGAAAATTTTTGCAGTTTTGGTAGCTTGGGTAGGCAACTGTTTGGTCATGGACATAGTTGCCATAGCCATACTAGAACTCAAAGAAATTAGTGAGGTTGGAATAGTGGTAGGGATAGATGAACTTATCTCACTTACCTGAGGTGCTTGCATTACAGGAAAATAGAACAATGGCACATCCTTGTGATGATTGGCCCTGTTCAAATCTGCAATGAGTCTTCTCTCTTGAACCCAACAATATAATTTGTTGTTTGGGTTCTCAAGCACAATCTCTTCACAGAGGTGGTTAGCTAACATCATAAAGAATCTAGCATAATACACATTTTTACCTCTTTTATTTAACTCTCCTAATTTAAAACCTAACTCAAACAAGACAAGGTCACTGAAATTATAGAATTTATCTGTAACTAGCATGTAGAGCATGTTAAGCATTGAGATATTGACTGAATCAAAATTACTGACTTTACCTGAAAAGATCTTTGTCACAACATCACACATAAAACTCCATTCTTTTCTAAGACTAATTCTACTAATGTCACTTAACTTAAAAGTAGAAAGAGCACAGTTCATGGAATTTAACATATTGATTATATCAGTGTTAGTGTGTGGTGAGGTCACAGTGTTATCAGGAATCTTGAAACATGCTTTTATAACATCACTATTGATACAGAACTCTTTACCTTTAATGGTGAGTGTGATTGTCTTGTCTGTTGAATTATAGGTAGCAGTGGTCCACATCTCTTCAACAACTTCACAAAAGATTGTGGGTGATTCTAGCATGGCATAGCTGAGCTTACAACTCTTCACAAAGTCCATCATCTTGTAATAGTCACCAGATTGATGAATACCCTTGTTCACTAGTGTAGTGAAATTGTTCTTCTCATAAATGAACCCAGTTTGAGACATAACTTTTACAACAGGTGCCATTATTAGAGAATAAGAGCTTGAAGAGGAAGAGAGTAAGTGCTTTGAGAGAGAATGAAATTTGAGCAGTTGAATTGAGAATGATAAAAGAAAAGCGATTGAAATGAAATAAGCTTTTATACTATCTCAAAAATAACTGTTAAAAATAATAAAGTAAAATAAAGTAACCAATAGAAATTGCCTAAAATAGCCGTTTAAAAATAAACTGTAAATATTCCACCCATTATCCGTCGTGTTATGCTTACAAACTGTAAGTATACTCGATGGATAATGTTCAGGAAATTAACGGCTAAGATTAAGACAATTCGACGGATGAGGATAAACTGTTATCCGTCGAGTCATAAAATATTCCAGAAAAATAATTGATTTTTATTAGCAAATAGCATACTGACGGATGATCAAATTCGATGGATAAAGATCATCCGTCGAGATGTAAATTTTGACTTAGCCAAAATTTCATCCAAGACTGAAAAATCAATTAAATTTCTGGCTGCATTTTAACTTGCAAATTAACTCATAAAGATTTAGGAATAATTGAGCATACCTAACTCACTTACCAACCATGAAAAGGTGGATTCATCCAGTGGCTTGGTAAAGATATCTGCAAGCTGCTTCTCACTTGGAATAAAATGTAGTTCTACAGTACCATTCATTACATGTTCCCTTATGAAATGGTACTTGATATCTATGTGCTTTGTCCTTGAATGTTGTACTGGATTTTCAGTGATGGCAACTGCACCTGTATTATCACAGAAAATAGGAATCCTTTCAACTTGCAAACCATAGTCTAGCAATTGATTTTTCATCCATAAAATATGTGCACAGCAACTGCCAGCAGCAATATATTCAGCTTTAGCTGTAGAAGTAGAAACTGAATTTTGCTTTTTACTGAACCAGGACACAAGCTTGTTTCCTAGAAATTGACAGGTTCCTGTTGTACTTTTTCTATCAATTCTACAACCTGCATAATTTGCATCTGAATAACCAGTTAGATCAAAACCAGAATCTCTAGGATACCAAATGCCAAGTTTTGGTGTTCCTTTGAGATATCTGAAAATTCTCTTAATAGCTATTAAGTGAGATTCTCTAGGATCAGCCTGAAATCTAGCACATAAATATGTAGCAAATATTATATCTGGCCTACTAGCTGTTAAGTACAAAAGTGAGCCAACTATGCCCCTATAACTTGAAATATCCACAGACTTTTCAGTAGTGTTTAATTCAAGCTTAGTTGCAGTGGCCATGGGAGTTTTTGCAGATGTGCAATCCACTAGATCAAACTTTTTTAAAAGATCGTAAATGTATTTAGTTTGACTAATGAATATTCCATCACTAACTTGCTTAACTTGTAAACCAAGAAAGTAAGTCAGTTCTCCCATCATACTCATTTCATACTTACTTTGCATCAATTTGGAAAACTTTTTACAAAGTTTCTCATCTGTAGAGCCAAAAATAATATCATCTCAATAAATTTGAACAAGTATACTAGAGCCATTAACATTTCTGAAAAATAAAGTTTTATCTACAGTACCTCTTGTGAAGTGATTTTCCAAAAGGAACTTTGATGAAGTGTCATACAGGCTCTAGGTACTTGCTTCAGTCCATAAAGTGCTTTCAAAAGATAATAGACATGTTCTGGAAAATTTGGATCTTCAAAACCAGGAGGTTGACTGACATAAACTTCCTCCTCCAAATCTCCATTCAGAAAGGCACTTTTGACATCCATTTGATAGACCTTGAAATTGGCATGGTTTGCATAGTCTAAGAAGATTATGATGGCTTCAAGTCTTGCAACAGGAGCAAATGTTTCATCAAAATCTATTCCTTCTTGTTGACAATAGCCCTTAGCAACCAATCTAGCTTTGTTCCTGACTACTATGCCATTTTCATCCATCTTATTTCTGAATACCCATTTGGTGTCTATTGGATTCTTTTCTTTAGGCTTGGGCACCAGCTTCCATACATTATTCCTTTCAAATTGGTTTAGCTCCTCCTGCATAGCTAAAATCCAATCAGGATCCAACAAAGCTTCTTCTACCTTCTTTGGTTCTTCCTTGAAAAGAAAGCTGCTGTATAGACATTCTTCTTGAGTTGCTCTTCTGGTTTAAACTCTAGAAGAAACATCACCAATAATAAGCTCAAAGGGGTGATCTTTTGTCCATTTTCTTTGTTGAGGTAGATTAGCTCTAGATGAAGAGGCCTCATTGTTGTCTTGATGTGTGATTGAGTTTTGAGTGTTAGAAACTCCCCCTGAGTTTGTGGATCTTTGATTTGAGAAAGGGGAATTTTCTGTAGGTGATCTATCATGACTTCCTGCTCCTTTTGATAACCTGACGGATGGTGAATTTTGAGTACCGACGGATGAAGCTGGTTGTCTCCCGACGGATAACGCAGATTGCCTCTCGACGGATGAATCATTATGCAACTCGACAGATGTTGAGTTTTGTGCTTTATTTGTAGTAGATTTTTCTGCATTATCCTTAGATACTGTTTCTTGATCACTTTCATCATCACTGTCATCACTAACCATCTCCACATTATCGAATTTGAGGCTTTCACGGTAATCTCCATCTTGCAGTCCTTCAATCTTTTTATCATCAAACACAACATGTATTGATTCCACAACAATGTTGGTTTTTAGATTGTAGACTCTATATGCTTTACCAACAGCATATCCAACAAAAATTCCTTCATCTGCTTTAGCATCAAACTTCCCATTTTGATCAGTTTGATTTCTCAGAATATAGCACTTGCAGCCAAAGACATGAAGAAAATTTAGAATTGGCTTCTTTTTCTTGAACAATTGATAGGAAGTCATGCATATTGCTTGATTAACCAGAGAAATATTTCGAGTGTAGCATGCAGTATTAACAGCTTCATCCCAAAAATATGTTGGCAGTTTAGATTCTTCAAGCATTGTCCTTGCAGCTTCAATAAGTGATCTGTTCTTCCTTTCCACTACTCCATTCTGTTGTGGAGTTCTTGCTGCTGAAAACTCATGCAGAATCCCATTTTCCTCACAAAATGCTCTCATGACAGAATTCTTGAACTTAGTTCCATTGTCACTCCTGATTCTTCTAACCTTGAAATCAGGGTGATTATTGACTTTCCTTATGTGATTGATGATGATTTCACTAGCCTCATCTTTAGACTTTAGGAAATATGTCCATGAGAACTTTGAGAAATCATCTACAATTACTAGGCAAAATCTTTTCCTTGAGATAGACAACACATTGACTGGTCCAAACAAATCCAGGTGTAGCAGTTGCAAAGGTTCTTCAATTGTTGAATCAAGTTTCTTCCTGAATGATGCTTTAATCTGCTTCCCTTTTTGGTAGGCATCACACAATCCATCCTTAGAAAACTCCACTAGAGGAATGCCTCTAACCAGTTCTTTCTTTACTAGCTCATTCATGGTCTTGAAGTTTAAATGGCATAGCTTCTTGTGCCATAGCCAACTTTCACCTGGACTTGCTTTATTGAGAAGACAAGTAACAGATTCTGCATTAGATGAGTTAAAATCAACTAGGTACACATTTCCTTTTCTCACACCAGTGAGAACCACTTTGTTGCTTCTTTTATTAGTCATAACACAAGCTTCTGAGTTGAAGGTTACTGAGTTACCTTTATCACAAAGCTGGCTGATACTCAACATATTGTGTTTGAGACCATCCACTAAGGCAACCTCCTCAATGATGACATTATCCTTTGAAATCAAGCCATATCCCACAGTATAACCCTTGCTGTCATCTCCAAAAGTAATACTTGGGCCAGCTCTCTCCTTAAACTCTGTGAGCAGGGTAGAATCACCAGTCATGTGTCTTGAACAACCACTATCCAAGTACCAAAGATTCTTTATATTTCCCTGTACACATCAAAATCAAATCAAGTTGATTTTGGTACCCAAGTTTCCTTGGGTCCTGCCTTGTTAGCTTTCTTTTTCTGTTTCTTAGGCTTTATCTCATTTGACTTGGGGATATCAGATTCGTCCTTGGTCATTTGAGTTGGGCCTTTGAAACCATTCATTGCAACAGAATTATCATGCATATTATAATCAACAGGGAATGGCATGCTATTAGTGAACATGTTATTCCAGTAAGGTATGCTAAATGGCATTTGAGGCATACTAAATGCAGCATAATAAGGATTAGATGCAAATGGCATATTAGCAAACTGTGTATTCATATTCTGTGTAGACATAACATTCATAGGCATGGGATGCATGGCATTCATGTTAGAAAAGTGAGGTGGCACAGACATGGAAGTAGGCATGGCAGATTTGCAATTAACAGACAAATGATTTACACTACCACACTTGACACAGATTTTTCTAGGAGCATATTTATCAGGTATGTAGTTATTGTGTTTATTAATCCCTACTTTACCATTTCTATTGTTTTTCTTTTTAGCCTCTGTTTTTACCTCAATCTTTTCAAATCTGTCACTTAACTGTTTGACAGTCATGTGACCAACATTCCCTTTTCCCTTTCTTAACTTGACTCAATTCTCCTGAAACAAAGTTCTTGGAAATAGACCCATACTTCTCATTCAGCTTAACAAGTTTGGCTTTACTGATAGGCTTGCTCACAGCCGACGGATGAGGATTTTCATCATTCGATGAATAACCCTTTTTGTTATCCGACGGATGATCCTCATCATCCATCGAGTCTACATCTGTTAGCACTCCATCTACCAAATTTGGTTCTAGTTTCTCTTTATTCTTTTTCCAGGCTGCATCACAGAAAGACTCAATTCCTTGAACTTTGGTGATTTGAGCATGGACATCCCTAGATGTTTTCCATGCCTTAATCACCTCCCGTTCACGCTCGAGCTGCTTCTTCAAAATTTCTTATTTCTTCAAGGACTCAGTTAATTCCTCCTTGGCAATCTTACCCTCAATTCTTAACTTTTCAAAATCAATGAACTGAGACTCAAGTACATTATTTCTCTCACTCAAAAACAAATTGTTTTCTTTGATTTTAGCATTTTCTTTAGTAAGAGACTTAAGTGTAACACGCAAATGATATAACTCTGTAGCCATGTCATTTATAGCATCATTACACTCAGCTTTAGATAAATGTGCAAGGTTTGTAGTAATTACCTGATTACTTGAAGAGCTTGTTTCTGTTTCATCAGACTTGGCCATTAGGGCTAGATTGACATAGCTGACATCTTCATCTTCATCCAAACCATCTGCTGCCCAGTCATTTTCTTGTGTAATGAAAACCCTTTCCTTTTGTTTGAGCAGTTCAAAGTATTTTTGCTTATAATCCACAGGCTCAAACTTTTTCTTACTGGAATCTGACTTCCTACACTCACTGACAAAGTGCCCTGCCAAGCCACATTTGAAACATTTGAATTTTGATTTATCCACCATGTTTCTATTTGGCTTGGCTGCTCCAAAGTTCTTTTTGAACTTGAGCTTGGAAAATCTTCTGGAAAGAAATGTTAAATGTTCATCAATGTCTTCCATGTCATCTTGGCTCAAAGAATCTTCACTTTCTACTGCAAGCCCCTTGCCCTTGCTTTCACAGACCCTTGAAGTTGACTCAACAGCTTCCATCTTCATCTCCTTCTCTTTTTTCAACTCAGAAAGTAGTGCAATGGATCCTCCTTTCTTCTTTCCTCTCTCTATCCTCTTATCTTGCTCTATTTCAAGCTCATAAGTTTTCAGGATGCCATACAGTCTCTCCAAAGTAAACTCCTTATAATCTTGTGAGTTTCTTAATGAGACTGTCATTGGTTTCCATTCCTTTGGAAGAGATCTAAGGAATTTCAGATTGGAGTCTTTTGTCTGATAGACCCTTCCATGCAATTTTAGAGCATTTAGTAGTTTTTGAAACCTACTAAAAATGTCAGTGAGAGACTCACTTTCTTCATTATGAAAATGCTCATATTGCTGAATCGGGTTCTGCATCTTGTTTTCTCTAACTTGCTCAGTGCCATCACAGATGATCTGTATTGTATCCCAAACATCCTTGGCAGTTTTGTAGTTGATAATGTTGTCAAACATATCTCCATCAACTCCATTAAACAGGATATTCATGGCCTTTTTATCTTTCCTGACTTGTTCAATGTCAAGATCAGACCATTCATGCCTTGGCTTGGGGACTGATGGCTCGTTTCCTGTTGCAGCTCTCATTGGAACATGAGGGCCTCTTTCTATGCAGTCAACATAGGCCTCATCTTGAGAAAGCAAATGAAGATGCATCTTTACCTTTCAATGATGGTAATTATCTTTATCCAGAAAAGGGATCTTGACTCCAACATCCTTCTTGTTCATCTTGTTGTATTGTGTTGATCTTTAAACTCTTTGTTTGTTAAGAGCTTGCTCTGATACCAATTATTAGTCCCTTAACAATATAACAAGAATTACAGAAGGGGTTGAATGGAATTCTTATAACTTTTTCTTGATTGAAAAATGTTCTAACTCGAATATATATATATATATATAAGTGTGAATTGATTAGCACAATGCGGAATAGTTACTTAAATGAATCAAAATACAAGTAATTAAAAATAAGAGCCTTTAAAAACTTTTTGGTGGATTTGAATAATTCCACCAGAGATATAATAATATATATCGAGAGAACCCTGTGTGCAAAATGCTCACAACTGCTTGCAAATATTGAACAACTAAGAATGCAGAGAAATGCTAAGAATTCTGCTTACAAATGTTTCTCTGCTTGTCTCTCTTAGATTAACCCTTAGTTGCTACTTCTTGGTTTATATATCACCAAGATTACAAAGTAATGAGACAGGATAATAAAACAAAAACTATCTAGTCTAATACAATGCTACTTCATTACTCTATTCCAGCATCTTTGAATATCTTCATAATAGCATGGATATGGCAATGCTTCTTTGTTCTCGAAAACCCAGTTGAATAGGCTACCACATTCCATTTGCATCCACTCGACGCATGTGACTGTGTTGTCACTGTCAACAGATATTTGAATTCTTTATCCATCGGGTTCATGATCATCCTTCGAGTTATTGATCATCCGTCGGGTTGTTGATCATCCGTCGAATCATTGTTGTTCATCCGTCAGGTAGCAATCAGGCACTTGACTTCATTTCACTTATGCAGAATTACAAGACATCATCTATGTATAATTAATCAACCTATTTTGCATATCTAACTAAAGTCAACATGACTTAAGTACTACTACAGATTCTAAACAATGTGTATGCAGAAATGTGCTACAGACTTATTGTTACATAAGCTACTCACTCGATGGATAGTAAGTCATAATCCGTCGGGACTATAAACCTTATCCGTCGAGTGCTATATTATTTCAATAAGTAAAATCTACCAAGGTGTTTTGTTCATGAAATCATCAAGTACACAACATATACACAACAACAGTGAAGCAAGCAACCTCTGACATAGCTCAAGTTGGCTTGATATCAGAAGTTGAGGAAAAGGAAACCTCTGACATTGCTCATGTTAAACCTTTAAAGATACTCCTACCAGGATTCACCAAAGCTTAACAGACTCAACTTTTAAAGACTGCAATAAGTGATTTTGAAGCAAAAGTTGTTACAGGAAAGGAAGCAAGAGATAAATCTGGATTGGGTAGTTCTGATGAAAGAAGAGTACATAACACTACCAATGATCCAACTTCCTTAAGTGAACCAGGTGTTGGAGCAACTCCTGAAAGATTGAATCGACTTGAATTTGTACAAATGGTTTACCATACCTTTTTGAAAGAACATATCTTGTTATATTTTATGACAGATGGAAGGGTATACCATATCAGGCAGAATGCTATACCACTGAAGTATTTTGAGGAACTGGAACATGTTCTATTCCTACTTCAAGTGAAAGACAGATTAACAGATAGTGCTGCAGGTTATTTAAAGTCACAAATTCAAAAACAGAAGAAGCTTTATTCTGTAAAGTCTGACAGCATATACTGTCCCAAGTACAGAGATCACAAAGGTGATATTGTCGAAATGAAGCCTAACTCTGCTAAGATCATAACTATTTTTCTGGGTTATAAGGCTGTGGAATTCAATTTAGAGTCTGACAAGGCATATCTGATCAGACTAGATCAGGAGATAAGAAAAGCTTAGATAAATGATCTCAGAGCAGCTATTTTTCAAACTGGTGAAGATATAGATGAATTGATAAATGCTTAAAGGAGGATGGTCAATGAACTTGAATATGCTGAGAGATGTCTTTTAAAGAACTATCTCAGAACAACTCCTGACATCAAAGAGATCAGAAATTGAAGCCAAGTCAAAGATCTAGAACTACTTAAATTCTGAAAGTGTATACAGACTGAAGCTGTTATCAGACCTTAAGATGGTAAAGCTAAAAGGACTGTAAGTTGTAGTTATCTAGTCAAATTCTCATGCATTTGTACTTAATGTTTTTGACATCATCAAATATCTGTTAAACTTGTATATTATGATAATTTACAAGTTGGGGGAGATTGTTAGATATATTTGTGATGTCCTGTGTTATATGATTTGTGTTTAGTTTTCAGATCTTACTTAACAGGACAAATCAGTACTTAACTGGAAATCAGCACTTATACTGAAGACAGAACTTAAGATATCAGAACTTAAGTTATCAGAAGATATTTATCAGGAGATAATATTAGGACTTAAGGTGACTTTCAAATAAGGCAGGCGACTGATTGAAAGGAAAGAAGATTGAGACTAAGACAGAAAGAAATATGCAAGAAGAAAGAATTCTATAAAGAATAGAATACTTGGAAGAAAAGATAACTAGTTGATATATTTTAGGAAGTAGAATTATATTCCATATCAATTAGAACATTATCTTGTAAATTTGTAGTATATATACACAGGCATAAGGTTTACACTATAAATGTTATCTTAATCGAAGTTATTATTCTTTGTAACCCAAGCAGCTCTCGTGTTAATTTATTCATCACTGAGAGAGGACAGTTCCATATTGTAACATAGTTTATTGTGTTGAATAAAATCTGTTTTCTGTTACATGAGTTCTTATATTCGATTTGATTGTAGTAAACACTATATTCAACCCCCTTCTACAGTGTGTGTGACCTAACATGTTAAAGTTTGATCTCTATAACTAATAAACATGGTTTTAAGATATAATCTCAACTCAGTAATATCATCAGTATGAAAAGCAAAAGTTGTTTGAGGTACCTTTAGTTCAGCAGTTTCAGGGCTGCCATCAGCATTTGCCATCAAGGCATAATTCACCTCATCTTCAGAATCTGAAGAGTTTGTCCATCTTTTCTTCTTTGTGACAAGTGCCTTGCCTTTGTCACTCTTTCCTTTCTTGTAGTCAGGAGATATGTGGCCTCTTTCACCATAATTGTAGCATTTGACATTTGAGTTGTCTCCTCTATCAGACTTTGCACTTTTGCCTTCAGACTTTCTGAACCCTTTCTTATCAGCACTTACACCTTTCCTGGAAAACTTCTTTCCCTTTTTGAATTTCCTGTAGGCTATCTTTGTGATACCCTTCACCATAAGAGAACACAATTTCATCATCTCTGCATCAACATCCATTTCAGGTAAGCTTTCAGTTTCTGAATCATCATCATCAGAATATGATGACTCTGAATCAGACTTTATGATAGAGCCTTTTCTTTGCCCTTCTTTGAGACAACAACTTTAGGAGATTCCTCCTCAGCCTTAAGAGCAACTATCCTTGACTTTCTCCCATGTCTCTTGCTCCTTTGATCCATCTCAAGTTCATAAGTCTTGAGCATACCATAAATTTCATCAAGAGTTGTTTCTTCAAGAGCATAGTTGTCTCTTATGGTAGTAGACTTCAAATCCTAATTTTCAGGAAGATCTAAAAGGAATTTCAGATTTGAATCTTCAAGATCATATTCCTTGTCCACCATTGACAGATATTCAAGAGTTTGACAAACCTATCGTATAATTCAGTTAATGACTCTCCGGTTTATGAGTCAAAATGCTCATACTCTTGAGTGAGTATAGTCCTCCTGTTCTTTTTGATTGCATCAGTTCCCTGGCATCTTGTCTCCAAAGTATCCCATATCTCCTTTGCAGTCTTACAATTAATTACCCTGTTTGACATGACATTATCAATGGCACTATGCAGCAAATGCCTTACCCTTGCATCCTTGGCAATAGATGAGATGTCTTCGGCTGTGTACTCACCTTTCTCCTTTGGTATGGTCTTTTCTGGTTGATCTGCAACTACAACAGAGAGCTTGGTTGGGTTATGTGGTCCTTCATTAATCCTATCAAGGTATTCTGGATCTGTAGCTTCCAGAAATATAGCCATCTTCACTTTCCATATGGGATACTCAGAAGGTTTCAGTATGGGAACCCTAATAGTCTCATATCGACTGTGGATTTGAGTGTTTTTAGTTTCTTCAGTTTTGGTGGGCTTGGTTGGAGTTTCTGCTTCTTCAGATATGATTGTTTGGATCTTTACTGTATGTGTGTTAACAGATAAGCTCTGATACCTATTGTTAGGTCACACAACATTATAGAAGGGGGTTGAATACAGTGTTATTACAATCAAATCGATCTTGAATACAAGTAACAGTAAACAGATATATTCAATATAATAAATTCTGTTATAATGGAACTGTTCTCTCTCAGTGATGAACAAATATCACTAAGAGCTGCTAGGTTACAATGAATAATGTATCTCGATAATGATAACACGTATAGTGTAAACCTATGTCTGTGTTTATATACTACACAGTTGCAAGATAACTTCTAATTGATATGGAATATAATTCCGTCTCCTAAAATATATCAATCAGATATCTTATACAAGTCTTCCAGTCTTCTAATTCTTTCCATGCATATCTTCTTTTGTTTTAGTCTTGATCTTCTACTGTTAATCAGCTTCCTTCCTTAACTGTAAGTCCTCCCGTACTTAAGTTCTGATATGACCTTAAGTCCTGATCTTATGTTCCGACTTTCAGTAAGTACTGATTCCAGTAAGTCATGATATTTCCTCTTTGTTAAGATCTGAAAACTAAACATGAAACATATTAGACATGACATCTCAAATATATCTAACACTTGCTCTAGCAGAATTTTATGCATGCAGTACGAAGGGCTGATCTCTTTTATATCTGCTATAGTCCATCCGATGGACGATTTGAATTCTCTCAAAATCCTCAAGAGCTTATCCTCATCACTACTTGAAAGGTCAGATGCAATAATAACAGGTAAAGTAGATGCATCACCTAAAAAAGCATACCTCAAGTGTTCAGGCAATGGTTTAAGGTCCAATGTAGGTGCTTCCTCAATAGATGGTTTGAGCTTTCCCTCAGCATTCTTGAGATCAGTATTACCAAGAGATTCAAATGGCATGTCTAGATTTCGTTTCCAAGGAGAAGCATTTAGATATTGTAACTGCTCATTCCCTTCATCATCATCACTATCAAATTCCCCCTGTAATATCTGGGATATATCGTGTAATTATTTTTGCTATTAAATAATTATTATCCGTGTTCAGTATCTATTCTATGAATTAATTGTTAAGTGTTATCAGTGTTTGGATATTTAAAAATAATATTAATTGAGTATTTTAATTTTTATATGTCCAAAATAAAATATAGATAATTGTCATATCTTCCTAATTATTTTTATGATGATTTATGAATTTTTAAGAATCATATGAAATTTATAAAAAAAAATTCCGGGTATTTAAAACCTATTTTATAAAAACGGGAACCAACCGACGTCACCCGTTGTTACGTTTTTGGAACCCGAAACTCTTCCGAGAACTCCTTCCTAACCTAATTTTAATATTCCGAGCATATTCCATGTTTCGACTTTTTCGATCCGGCGTACGGTTTGTTCTGCGCGGGTCCCGGCGCAACATTTTTGATACAATATTTGTTTCGGTAAATCAATAAAACCCGTATTTTCGATAAACGGGAGCATTTTATTAAACTATCCCAATTATCACCTCGTAGTACGTGTAACCAGGCGCTGAGACCAAGACCGCAGTACAAATTGTACTGGTTTGGATAATTATCCCGAAAACCGATACCGTTTGGATCAGTTTTTATAAATAAACGTATCATTTTATATCTGGAATGATCCAACGGGATACTAATTTTCCGTAATTATAAATAGTCTTTTTCCGTATTTTATTTCGTATCAAAATCATTTGCAGACAGATAATTATATAATTTTACAGAGAAAAATCATATATTCATAAACTGTTCCAAGAATCAAACCAACTTTTGGAGGTGTTATTGATCTTTGTTTAAAAAGCTCGAGTACCAGATTTGAAGGTCTTGAAGAGCTCTATCAGATTCCATAACCTATTTTTCTGCAGAATCAAAGGTTGATTTTATATATTTTTATTTATTTTCAAATTATTTTGATTAAAAATATGAATTTTTGTTCGGATGATTGTTTGTGTGATTTGATGATTGCATGTTGTAGAGCTTGTTTTCCTGATGATTTTGATATATTATACGTCTGATTTGGAGTTCAATAACATGTTCAAATTTGAGTTTGATTTTCGAATTTTAAAATTAGGATTTATAACCCATATGAATGTTCTTAATTGGAAATTTGGGGGTTTCTTATTCTGGAATAGATTGATGTTGTGATATAGTGGGTTGTGTTCTCTGTGAAATTTGCAATCCAGTCGTATAAGTTTCATGAATCTACGAGGTCTGTAAAGAAGGGAGTTGTGTTTTGAATATTTTCGAAGTTCGCCGGAAACTGGCAAACTTCACGGCCAAATTCCAGCCAACTCAGGGATTGTTAGGTTGTTTTGATTGCATGATTGTGTTCCTGGTAGTTTGTAGATGTGATCTGGAGCTTGTGGTAAGGTGAGGAGGCCGAAATCGTGTTCTCCGGCAACCCCTGCATTTTCCGGCGACGGGGGTGTAAAATTTACAGTTTGATACCTGAACTTTTGGGGACGATGCAGTTTGGTCCCTGAAGTTTCCAGACTTTGCAAAAATAAGATTCTTGTTTTAAAAATGTTTAAAAATCAAATTTCCTATTTATTTTTAATATAAAAATTCGTTTTTAATTTCTGAAAATTCTAAAAATTATTATTTTAATTCCGAAAATTATTTTTAATTCAAAAATAAATCTGAATTAATTAGTTAATTAATTTCAGTTAATTTTTAATTGATTAATTGGTCAATTAATTTGAAAATTAATTGATTAATTGATTTAATTAATTATTAATTGATTTTAGTTAATTATTTAATTAGATTTAATTATTTAAAAATGATTTAAAAAAATTCCGAAAATAGTTTGGAGCTTTAAAATATTATTCTAAATTATTTCCAAGGCTCGATAATTATTAAAAAATTGTTTCGGAGCCAGAATTGGCCAACCGAACCCTGTTTGTTACCCCGAAATTGATCCAACGGCCCGTTTTAATTCCGAAAAATGTTTTAAAAATCGTTTTAAATACTAGAAAGCCTATTTATGACCCGAAATGTCTTTATAAATGATATGTCATTGATTATGTGACGTATTATATGTTATATGTGATATATTGGTTGACTGTCGGTTTATATATTCGATGTTTACTGTTTATTGCGTAACTTTCAATCCGTTAATCAGATTTGTGTGAAACGAAGGGTAGATAGAAGTATGTGTTAAATAGAATCATATGAGTTGAATATTGATAGATGCTTATGATATGTGAGAAGAAGAGGCAAGACGTAGGACAGTGAAACAAGTAGTTGAGGAGTAAGACGGTTGAGATTGGAAGCGAGTGCAGTATAGTAAGCTAATACCAGGAAAGTGTTCTGAACTTTCTCAAGATATTATTGTGATTGATATTCCTGTTTCATATTGCAAGTGCTTTGAAGCACTGTACCCTAAACCTTGATTCCAGTTGTTGATCTTGAGCCGTAACCTGATTCTTTCTAGACCATTGATTGTTGTATACCCAAACACGAACCTCAAATATACGATACTACCCCACAAATACATACAAACTAAATATTAAATACTGAACCAGATTGCTTACACATTCAAACCTTTGTATTTTACGCTTTGAAAGACCAAATCCTTGAAACCCTGAAACATTGATTCATTGTTAGCCAATTCTTTCATTACCTAGCATCCAAACTTTGAAAATGCTCTTTTGATCCTTATGCAGATTAAAACCATTTCATTATGGAACATCAAATGTTGTTAATGATTCTGGTTATTGTTTATTATTGCTTATTCTATTATTATGTTAGAATTGGATTGTTTTTATAAAATTGTGGACCAGATTCGTGGTCAGACCATATAATGGTCAAGTTAGGCCAATGTGTGCCTTGGATCCATTAATTAGAGCAGTGCTGTGTGCTTTGCTCGGGGTTAGTGCGTGACTGATCAGCAGCCTAACCTTGGTTTTTAAAATAAAAATATAATATCCAATTCTAAATCATAATCCATTGTTCACTTGATATCATAACCATGTTCACCTGATGATCATTATTCTCAGTTTTGTCATTGTGACTTGCTGAGCTAGTTAGCTCATTTGTGCGATATTGTTTCTATTCTTTTCCAGTTAAAAGGGAACCGGTTGGTACCGAGGATCCCCAGTCCAGCGCGAGAGCTAGGGGTTCAGGTTGATTGAGCTGAGCTAGTAGGCTTCTTTTGGGATAATTTAAGTCTGTAAAAGTTTGTAATAATGTTTAATACTCAGTTTTGAGTTTGGAATAGTTGGGATTTGAACGTTTATAATATAATAGTGTGTTTGGCTTGCTTGCATACTTTAACCTATTGCGGTCCGTGGTGATTGGTAAGTAGGGTCACTGCATATTATTATTATCTTTATTATTGTTATAAGCAGGTTATAAATAAGGTGTGTGTGGACCCCAAACTTCTTACCCGAGTTTGGAGGGCGCCACACCCCCACTAAGGCTTTTTCTAAGGCATCAGACCTTAGCACATGATCAAGTTCTGAAATAACTGCAGAATCGACCAAATCTATCTTGAAGCATTCCTCATCTTCCGTAGGGAATTTCATTGCATTGAACACATTGAATGTCATATCCTGATCTTGCACCCTCATAGTAAGTTCACCTTTTTGCACATCTATCAAGGTACGACCTGTAGCCAAGAAAGGTCTTCCCAAGATTATGGGAATCTTCTTATCTTCCTCGAAATCCAGAATGACAAAGTCTGCAGGAAAGTTGAGCTTGTCCACATTTACTAGCACGTCCTCCACGATGCCTCGGGGGTATGTAATCGAACAATAAGCCAATTGTAGAGACATGTAGGTGGGCTTCGGATCAGGAAAATTCAGCTTTTTGAAGATAGACAGCGCCATCAGATTGATGCTTGCTCCCAAATCGCAAAGGCACTTGTCGAATGACAACTTGCCAATGGTGCAAGGAATGATGAAGCTACCTGGATCCTTAAGCTTTGGAGGTAACTTTAGTTCCAGCACAACACTGCACTCTTCCGTCAGAGCAACGATATCAAGATCATCCAGTTTCACCTTCCTTGAAAGAATACCTTTCATGAATTTCACATAACTAGGCATTTGCTCCAGAGCCTCAGCGAAAGGTATATTGATGTAAAGTTTCTTGAACACCTCTAGAAACTTACCAAATTGCTTGTCCAGCTTTTATTTTTGCAATCTCTTAGGAAAAGGTGGTGGAGGATAGAGTCGTTTCTCCCCTGTCTTACCCTCAGGTAGAGTGTGTTCAACAGTAGTCTTCCTTGGTTCCCCCTCTTTCTCCTTTTACTTTTCTTCTTTATCTATAACTTCAGCTTCTCCATCTTTTGCTTTTTCAGCATCAACAACTCTTCCAGACCTTAAGGTGACAACTTTGACTTGCTCCTTAGCTTCCTTCCTACCTGGAACTTCAGTATCGCTGGGAAGTGTGCCAGGTTGACGATTGAGCAAGGCATTGGATATTTGTCCAATTTGATTTTCTAAGGTCTTGATCGAAACAGCCTGACTTTTGCACAACAGCTTAAACTCCACGAAATCAGCACTAGAAGGTGGAGCAGCACCTCCTTGTTGAGGATATGTTTGCCTTTGAGCATATTTTTGAGGTTGCTGGAATCCAGGTGGATTAAACTGTTTACTTGCAACTTGCTGATATGGTTGCTGAACAGCATTCTGATTATTGCTCCAGCTGAAATTGGGATGATTCTGTTATTAGGATGATAAGTAGCGGGCACAGGCTGCTGCGATCGTTGATAATTATTCACATACTGAACAGATTCATTAACAAGAGAACACTGATTTGTAGCATGAGAGGCTGCACAATGCTCACAGAAAATAGCTATTTGATTGACTCCATAGTTGGCTAAAGAATCGACCTTCATACACAGCGCTTGGAGCTGCGCTGCAATAGCTGTAGCTGCATCAACTTCCAGAATACCTGCTACCTTCCCAGGTATCATCCTTTGAGTTGGGTTTTGATACTCATTTGCAGCTATAGTTTCAAGGAGATTATAGGCCTCGGTATAGCTTTTGGCCCATAAGGCGCCTCCAGAAGCTGCATCGAGCATGGGTCGAGATTGGACCCCCAAACCATTGTAGAAACCAGTGATCACCATCCATTCAGGCATACCATGATGTGGACACTTTCTCAACATCTCCTTATAGCGCTCCCAAGATGCGTACATAGTTTCTCCTGGTTGCTGCACAAACTGAGTAAGAGCACTCCTCATAGCTGTAGTTTTGGCCATTAGATAAAACTTCACCAGAAACTTTTGTGCAAGATCTTGCCAAGTAGTGATGGACCCAGCCGATAAAGAATGTAACCAGTCCTTAGTTTTGTCCCTGAGAGAGAATGGGAAAAGCCTCAGCTTGATAGCCTCATCAGTAACACCATTATATTTGAAAGTACTACAGATCTCGACAAAATTCCTGATATGCATGTTGGGATCTTCAGTCGCATCACCTCCAAAAAAAACAGAATTCTACACCATCTAAATAGTGCCCGGCTTGATTTCAAAATTATTGGCCTCAATAGCCGGATGAATGATGCTTGACTGAATGTCATCAATTTTAGGCCGAGAAAAGTCCATAAGAGCTGGATCAGCTTGAACTATACGATCATCCATTATTTCAAGTTCTTTCTTTTCACTCTCTTTATCCGAATCTTTAAAAACTATCTTCTCCGGAAAATCAAGAGTTGTATCTGTCACCTCAGCTTTATCCAGAGTCCTCTTGCGAGTGCGAGAACGTGTTTGCATAAACGCTCGCTAGAGTACCTGAAACACAACCGAAAGCAGTAAGTAACAAATCTTAATCACTGAATCCTAACGACCAATGATGGCAAGTACATAAACTAAACAAATTAACACCGAGTTCCCGGCAGTGGCACCAAAACCTTGTTAGACACAAAGCATGTGCTAAATAAATCATGCAAGTATACGCGTTCGCAAGTAATATCGAATGATTTCTAGTTCGTTCCCACAGAGACTCTGATTAATTATATTTAATTAACACTTACTCACCAATGTATGATTACTCTTCAATGTCAAGATAATAACACTTAAGGTTGATTAACTAATATTAACTATGAGAATAAAACACTTAAATTAATAATATTAAACACACATGAGATCATAACTTCATTACTACTTCATTCAATAGTTATTGTTATTACCCTTAGCATGTAATGGTGATGATATTAATCGAACAACACGAAACTGATAAGCGCCGACTTTCATTGTACGAATAACAATCTACCAAGCATCCACAATTAAGATAGAAGTTGAATAGGCATCAATTATGTTGAGACCCTATATGTCTACAGAATTTGACAACATAAAGATTTAAGTGCAAGTTATTCATTATGATTACACAGGGAAAGTAAAACAGTTAGAGTTACCCACTAATCATGCATACAATACATGAACCTATGCTAGCATGGCAAGTTCTAAATCTCAAGATTTACTGTCGCTTCACAAGAGATTAGCAAACTATCTTATATGTTCGCGACACATATAAGACGAATAGGCACAACCTATGCTAGATATCATATAATCACCACATACCAAGGTATTAAAAAATTAACTAAAGAAATCCATAGTAAATCCGCTATGATCCCATGATCACGATTAGCCCATAATAGAACTCATCGTCACCATGGATTCATATGAAAACATGATAATAACACAACGATATAAACTAATAAAAATACTTAATAAAAACAGAGTACGTCACAATAGTATTAAGGTTCAAAGAGTAAAGAAAACTAGCATCCACTGTTACAATGAATTAAAAGAATCACAAGATAAACGTATGCTTCCTCTTCTTCATTGTTGCGTGCTAAAACGGTCTTCTTGATCTTCTCTCCTTGTTACTTGTTGTTGAAAACGTCTCCCCAATAGGTTTATGTAAGAGTCCACAAGAAACAGCGCCAACAGAAGCCCAATTATATTTGAATTATAAAATCCAGAATCTAAAATTACGAACCCAGGCGGCCGCCTACATTCACCACGCGGGCGCCTGCTACCAGGCGGTCGCTTGCTCCTTCCAGGCGGGCGCCTGCAAGCCTTCTGGAAAAATCCAATGTTTGCTTCTGATTTTGCTGAATTCTTCGCACAACTCCCCGAGACTAATTCCTAGCACATCCTTAGGCTTATTTAAATGAAATCCTCCTGTCTAAGCAAGTTATACCCTAAAATGCAAAAACACTCGAAAATGCGTTAAATACACAAAATACTCGAGTTCAAGACACCAATTCAAGCCGTTACGAGACACTCTAAGTGGTATAAAATGCCACTTATCATTCTTCTCATGGTAGTGACCAACTAACTGAGAATCATTCTTAAAAGACTTCAACTTTACTTCATTTTTCTCTATCTTTTCCCTCAACACAGCTTCTATTTCACTAGCACAATTCAACTTGTTCTTCAAATATTCATTTTCCTGCTTAACAGTTTCAAGATCAACAAGGTGTAGTTCCAAATTTTGTTTCTCAATCTCAAGCTTCTCATTTGTCTTAGACAACCTACTTACTTCCTCAGTAGCTGCCACCATGCTTATGTGGATATGAAACATCTCTGCACTCATCTTTTCAATAGTTTCTTTATATTGGCTTGTATTTAAATCAATGGTAGTTATAGTTGGTACCTCTGATTTTGATGAGGATGATTCTCCTTGCTCAAGAGCCATTAATGCATAGTTTCCAAACTCTTCATTCTCATTTTCATCATCAGTATCATCCCAACTTTTTCCTTCTGCAATGTAGGCTTTTCCAGACTATTTCTTCAAGAGAGCTTCATACTTTGCCTCCAGTTCCAAATATGCCTTGTCCTTGTTCACCTTCTTGGGCTTCTTGCACTGAGTAGCAAAGTAACCCAACTCATCACAGTTGAAGCACCTTATCTTTGATCTGTCCACAGATCCAGTTTTGTACCCACCTTTGCTAGCTGAGTTATACTGAGCTTTTGGTTTCCAATTGTTGTTGTTGGAAGACTGTCCCTTGTTCTTGAAAAACCTTGTCTTCTTGACTCTAATGTTAAAAAAATTTCTAGCCAAGTAATCCATGGATTGGTCCATTTCATCTAGCTCATCCAAGGTGTAGTATCTATCTTCCTCTAGTTCCAAAACAACTTGCTTCTGAGGTCCTTTGTTCTTTTGTTCCATAGCTGAATAACTGGAACTTGATCATCTTGCTCATCTTCACTTTCTTCACTATCATGTACAACTAAGGCATTGGAACCATCAACCACATGTCCATGGTTTTCCTTTAATGACTTTTTTTGTAGCATTTTAAGTTCATAAGTTTTCAAGATTCCATACAGAACTTCCAGTGTTATTCTGCTCAAATCTCTTCCTTCTCTAATGGATGATATCTTTTGTTCAAGGTGGTCAGGAAGAGCTAGCAGGAACTTTAGGTTAACCTCCTCAGCTTCATAATATTTATCATGTAGTTGCAAGTCATTTATCAATTTATTAAACCTCTCAAAAACTTCAGTAATTCCTTCTTTAAGATTTTCCATGAATCGCTTATACTGAGACACCAGTATTCTCCTTTGGTTGGATCTAACTTCCTCTGTACCTTCACAGAAAATCTCTGTTTTTCGCAGATCTGTTTAGCTGTCATAATTAACAATATTGTTGTATATGACATTGTCAAGTGACTCTATCAGAATTAATTGCAGGTCACTATTTATAGAGACTTTCTCCTTCTCATATTTAGTGTATTTTGAATGGTCCTTAGGTGCAAAATGAGCTGGAATGACCATGTCTCCATATGTAGATTCATCTACCCTTTCCATGAGGGTGAAAGGGCCATTCTTGAGAATCTGGATATATAATGGATTAGCCATCCTTATGAATAACATCATTTTCTTTTTCCAAAGTGTATAGTTGATTCTGTCAAAGGCTGGTATCTTAATACTGCTTATTTTTTGTGCACTCATACTTCCAAGATCTTTATCTATTTTCTTTCAGATTTTGCTATGATACCACTTGTTAGATATTGAATGCAACACATGGGGGGGGGTGAATATATTTTCCTTGTTTTTAGTCTTTTTAAAAGTGATTTGGAAAGGTGGTGAACAAGGCAGTTTAATTATAGAGATATTATCTTTAACAGAATATAAAGAACATGCATAATAAACACAATATTTCAAACCTCACTTAATTTTTATTAAAATTAAGTATGTCTTGCTACAATTCCTGGATTTTTAAGAATATAAGAACTCGGCTTCTTTCTTGAGAGAGTACTAGAAAATTTAAATCTGTTTGTTACACTTAAAGACAAAGGACCGGTGTTTACTTTATAGATTAGTAAACACAGGTTTACACAATATGCAATAAGATGTACTAAACCTTACTTTAAGTTATCTCTAAAGCTTTTCATTTCTGTCTTAGTGAATCCTTGTAAATCTTGTAGGTCTGTGACCTTCCTTTGTCAGTTAATCTTGGCCCTTGATCTTGCACTCTTCAAGATGCCTTTGTAGACTTTTCAATCAAAGTGATTAGATCATTTGTTTATTGATAATCTTGAATATTTAACTTGTCTGCATTTTGTACTTGAGGTTTATATCGAGATCCCCAGTTTGTTCTATAGAGAACTAACATCTCAATAAATATTATGACTTATCGAGATCTTTGAGTTCTCTATAAATGTCTTTGACTTGTCAAGGTCTTTGAGTTCTCTATAGGTGAACTTGGCTTGTCGAGGTCTCCAAATTTTTGCATGTAAAAATGACTTGTCGATATCTCTGAGATCTCTATATGTATTTTGACTTGTCGATAACTCTGAGATCTCTAATGAGAAATTGACTTGTCGATATCTCCAATCTTCATATCTTCATTTTGACTTGTAGATATCTCTGAGTTCTCTATATGCAAAAATGACTTATCGATATCTCAGAGATTTCTATATACATTTTAACTTGTAGATATCTCTAAGATCTCTAATGATAATTTGACTTGTCGATATCTCCAATCTTCATATCTTCATTTGACTTGTCGATATCTCTGAGACTTCTCTATAAGCCATTTTGGACTTCTCGATAAGTCATTCTGGAGTTCTCGAATGACTTCTCTATATGACTGGATCTGTGACTTGTACATATCTTGACTTAGAATATTTTTCCTAAAATAGATTTATTCAATTCCAAGCTTCTTCACCTTTTCTTTGAGGCATGATCTTGTTGATCTTCTTCTAGAGTTTATTCTTAGACTTGAGACTGTTCACAGAAAAATACTTCAGTCTGATCTTTAACATTTTTACATATTTAAGTAATACTATACAAAATACAGATTTAGTCTATCATATAACTAAATCTTAGGGTTGTCAATGTGACTTAGTCTTGTTACAACAAAGTCATGTCTTGCACAATATATCTTGTCGACATCTCCAGTTCTCGATCTAGGCTATTGACTTGTCGACATCTTGAGTTCTCTACATGAGGATTTTGACTTGTCGATATCTCTAGATATTTACATGAAGAAATGCCTTGTCGATATCTCTAGTTCTCTATATAGACATTTTTACTTGTTGATAAGTTAGATCTCTACATGCACATTGACTTATCGATATCTCATGGGACTACTTGATAGGCCATTTTGGATTTCTCAACATACTTCTCGATATCCCTTGATCTATGACTTATCGATATCCAACTTAGAATATTTTTCCTAGAACAATATTATTCAAATCCAAGCTGCTACACTTCTCCCTAGGGCATGATCAGGAATTGATCTTTTTCCAGAGTTTATTTCTTTTCTTGAAGACTGTTCACAGAAAAATTCTCCAGTCTAATCTACTTAACATTTTTAAAGACTCAAGGAATACAATTACAAAATATAAATATAGATTATCATACAACTTATCCTTAGGGTTTTCAATATGACTTAATCTTGTTATGTACTGGCATGTCTTGCTCAACAATCTCCCCCAAATTTGTGAGAAGATTGCTTGTCACAAATTCATGTCTGATAACAAGACTAACCCCAAGCTAAAATCAATTACAATATGACTGACAAATTTACAAGCTACAATTTTTATACATCTTGCAGTTACATCAATAATGAATTTCAAAACTTATCTGAATATCTCATAACCAGGTTATTTTCTAATAAGGTCCTTGAGTTTGACTAATATTTCCAGTTTTTCAATAATCTCAGTCCCTCTTAGAGCTTCCACCATTTTGAGCCATTCAGCTAATGAGTAACTGTCAATCTGGTTGATCCTGTACTTGATAATCTGTGAGTCTTTATATTCAGAATTTCACCATTTGCAGACACCCTACTCAACCCCCGTGCCTTTGATTCATTTAACCTTTGCTCAAACATTTCAATCTCCTTAGCATATTTTTTTTCATTTTCTTCCCTTTTAGCCTCTTCCCTTGCATGCCTGATATTTCTCTTTCTCAACCTTTCATACAACATAGCCTTCCTCATTCTTGTACATGAATCCTTTGCAATCATCAAAGTTATCAGTCTCTCTAATTCTGCAGTTGAAAATGTTTCAATGACTTCTCTATTCAGCAAAATGAAAGTGTCGTCTTTGTAGTAGATCATGACTTCTCCAAGTGTGACAACACAGACTTTGACTATCTCCTCAGCTAACTATTTGTGATAATCATTATCTGATATGCTTTCAAAAATTGGAAGGAAGTCATCTTGATTGAAACAATTCCAAAGTGCACCAACTTCGGCTTGAATTTTTCTTGGCTTTCTTCTTGCATTCTTGAAGTGAGTTCTAGTTGGAGGTTTGAATGAAGGTGGTTTAGGTATTTTCTTTAGTGAGGTTTGGTTAGCTATAATAGGAATCTTGAGTAGAGAATTAGCAGTTGGCTTATATAGGTACTTAGGCTTCAAGGTTTGGATAGTTTGAGATTGTGTTTGGCTAGGCTTTGAACTTAGGGTTGGTAGAGTTTTTGATGTTTGGATGTCTGGTATTTTTAGTGTCTTCTTTTCATCCTCTCCATTTCTTTTCATTTTCTTATTTTCATCCTCTCCTTTCCTATCCTCTTTACTCTTCTTTTTATCATCCACCTTACTGCCACTTGTTTTGCTAGAATGACTTGGATTTGAGCCATAAGATTTATTCTCATCTTTCTTTTGCTCATCATCATCCAAATCATCTTTTGTATTAATTTGAGCCCTTAGTAGCATGGCTTCAACATTTTTCAAGTATTTTGCAATAATTTTAACATCTCCAAATCTTCAAATGTCTTGATTTTCTTTGTCTTCAAGTCAGTTTCCAAGATCATCAACAACTTCTTGTTCCCCATGACATAGTGCTTTGGAATCTGAAAATGTTTGCATCTTTTGGTATTTTGACAGATTTAAGCCATTCCCTTACTTGGATATAGGTAGGCTTTGGGAAATGCACCTATTTGACCCTTTTTAAGCTCATTAAGCAGGAGAGTGTCCTCTGCAATCACCACATTCACTTTATTGATGAAGATATCCAGCTCAGATGTTCTTCTTGATTGTAAGGAAGACAGAGACACCTGCATGCACCAGTCCATACTTGAGTCATTAATATAGACAATCACCCTCTTTTCCATGCTGCTTTGTTTGGTCACCAACACCATCCTCAGGAAATCCACAGCCTTATTATGGTTGAAAATTTAGAGAGACTCTTAGGGCTTCTAGTAGTTCACCAAATTCCTTGTCAAGACAAGGTCTTTCAGCTGCCATGTTGATTTTTTCCAAACCAACATCATATTTGTTTTGACTTAAAGTGTGGATGGATTTTAGCTTGAATTCCATACCCCTCTCCTCTTAGTCTTAGTTATAGGCATGGTAGAAGGTGGAGGGAGTTGGCTTCTTACTATTTGGGGTGTTTCCTGAAGGGGTATTTTCAAGGCTCCCATAATAGCTTCCTGTTAGGAATATGTTGTGTACTTGATGATTACATTAACAAAACACCTTAGTAGATTCAACTTAGTGAAAAATGTAGCACTCGACGGATGATCAAATATAGTCCTGACGGATGACTCAATATAGTCGCGGCGGATGATAATTTGACATCCATCGAGTGAGTAGCTTATGTAACAATAAGTCATGTAGCACATTTCTGCAAACACCTTTGTATAGATTCTGTAGTAGCATAAAAGTCATGTTGACTTTAATTAGATATAAAAAATAGGTTGATTAATTGTAAATATAAGATGTCTTGTAATTCTACATAAATGAAATGAAGTCAAGTGTCAAATAGCTACCCGACGGATGATCAACAAAGCTACCCGACGGATGATCAACAAGGCAACCCGACGGATGATAATCATGCACTCGACGGATGATCAATTCAAGCATCTGTTGACAGTGAAAACACAGTCACATGCGTCGAGTGTTTGCAAAAGGAATGTGGCAACCTATTCAGCTGGGTTTTTGAGAACAAAGAAGCATTACCATTTCCATGCTATTATGAAGATATTCAAAGATGTTGGAATAGAGTAGTGAAGTAGCATGGTATTAGACTTGATAGGTTTTGTTTTATTATCTTGTCTTATTACTATGTAATCTTGGTGATATATAAACCAAGAGTAGCAAGTAGAACAACAACAAGACTAAGCAAATACATTCTCAGAGAAACAATTGTAAGCTGAATCCTGTAGCATTTCTCTGTAAGTTTAGTTGTTCATATTTTTAAGCAGCTGTGAGCTATTCAAGTTTCACGAGATTCTCTTGATATATATATATATATCTGGTGGATACATTCAAATCCACCAGAAAGTTTTTTTAAAGACTTGTGTTTTTATTACTTGTATTTTAATTTATCTAACTCTTCATTCCACACTTTGCAAATCAAACACTTATATATTATTAAGTTAGAACCATTTTTCATTAATCTCAAAAAGTAGCCAGAATTACATTCAACCCCCCCCCCCTTTGTAATTCTTGTTGTATTGTTAGGGATTAACAATTGGTATTAGAGCAAGCTCTTGAAGAACAAAGAGTTTAAAGATCACAACAAACAGCAAGATGAATAAGAAGGATGTTGGAGTCAAGATTCCTTTTCTGGACAAAGATAATTACCATCACTGGAAGGTAAAGATGCATCTTCATTTACTTTCTCAAGATGAGGCCTATATGGATTGCATAGAGAGAGGTCCTCATGTACCAATGAGAGCTGCAACTGGAACTGAGCCATCAGTTCCCAAGCCAAGGCATGAATGGTCAGATCCTGATATTGAACAAGTCAGGAAAGACAAGAAGGCCATGAATATCTTATTCAATGGAGTTGATGGTGACATGTTTGACAACATCATCAATTGCAAGACATCCAAGGAGGTTTGGGACACCATTCAAATAATTTGTGATGGCACTGAACAAGTTCAAGAAAACAAGATGCAATTACTAATTCAGCAATATGAGCATTTCCACTGTGAAGAAGGTGAAACTCTCACTGATATCTTTAGTAGATTTCAAAAGCTACTAAATGCTCTGAAGCTGCATGGAAGAGTCTACCAAACCAAAGACTCTAACCTCAAATTCCTGAGATCCCTTCCAAAAGAATGGAAACCAATGACAGTCTCCCTGAGAAATTCACAAGAATACAAGGAATTTACACTAGAGAGACTGTATGGCATTTTAAAGACTTATGAGCTTGAAATAGAGCAAGATGAAAGAATGGAGAAAGGGAGAAAGAAAGGAGGGTCCATTGCACTGGTTGTTGAGTTAGAGAAAGAGAAGGAGATGAAGATATAAGCTGTTGAGTTTACTTCAAAGGTCTGTGAAAACAAGGGCAAGGGGCTGGTAGCAGAAAATGAAGATTCTTTGAGCCAGGATGATATGGATGATATTAATGAACATCTTGCATTTCTTTCCAGAAGATTTGTCAAGCCCAAGTTCAAGAAGAACTTTGGAGCAGCTAAGCCAAATAGAAACATGGTGGCTAAATCGAAATTCAAGTGTTTCAAATGTGGCTTGGCAGGGCACTTTGCCAGTGAGTGTAGAAAGTCAGATTCCAGCAAGAAGAAGTTTGAGCCTGTGGATTATAAACAGAAGTATTTTGAGTTGCTCAAACAAAAGGAAAGAGCTTTTATTACACAAGAAAATGACTGGGCAGCAGATGGTCTAGATGAGGATGAAGATGTCAGCTATATCAATCTAGCTTTTGATTATCCATCGAGTGACGTAAATCCTCATCTGTCGGCTGTAAGCAAACCTGTGAGTAAAGCCAAACTTGCCAAGTTAAATGAAAAATATGGATCAGTTTCCAAAAACTTTATTTCAGGAGAATATAGTCAAGTGGAGAAGGAGAAGAAAGTGAATGTTGGTCATCTATCCATCAAGCAATTGAATGACAGACTAGAAAAGATTGAGGTTAAAACATGGGCTAAAAAGAAAAACAATAGAAATGGTAAAGTAGGGATTAATAAACATAACAACTACACACCTGATAAATATGCTCCAAGAAAAATTTGTGTTAAGTGTGGTAGTGTTAATCACCTATCTGTTAATTACAAACTTGCCATGCCTACTTCCATGACTGTACCACCTTCTTTTCCCAACATGAGTGTTATGCCTTCTATGCCTATGAATGCTATGTCTACACATAATATGAATGCACAGTTTGCTAATATGCCATTTGCACCTAATCCTTATTATGCTGCATTTAGTATGCCTCAAATGCCATTTAGCATGCCCTACTGGAATAACATGTTTGCAAATAGCATGTCATTTCCTGTTAATCAAAATGTGCATGATAATTCTGTTTTAATGAATGGTTTCAAAGGTCCAACTCAGATGACTAAGGATGAATCTGATATCCCCAAGTCAAATGAGATCAAACCTAAGAAACAAAAGAAGAAATCTAACAAGGCAGGACCCAAGGAAACTTGGGTACCAAAATCAACTTGATTTGATTTTAATGTGTGCAGGGAAACAGAAAGAATCTGTGGTACTTGGATAGTGGTTGTTCAAGACACATGACTGGAGATTCTACCCTGCTCACAGAGTTCAAGGAAAGAGCTGGCCCAAGTATTACTTTTGGAGATGACAACAAGGGTTATACTGTGGGATATGGCTTGATTTCAAAAGACATTGTCATTATTGAGGAGGTTGCCTTAGTGGATGGTCTCAAGCACAATTTGTTGAGTATCAGCCAGCTTTGTGATAAAGGCAATTCAGTAACCTTCAATTCAGAAGCCTGTATTATGACAAAGAAGAGGAACAACAAGGTGGTTCTCACTGAAGTGAGAAAATGAAATGTGTACCTAGCTGACTTCAACTCATCAAATGTAGAATCTGTTACTTGTCTTCTCAGTAAAGCAAGTCAAGATGAAAGTTGGCTATGGTACAAGAAGCTATCCCATCTGAACTTCAAGACCATGAAGAGCTTGTAAAGGAAGAACTGGTTAGAGGTATTCCTCAAGTGGAGTTTTCTAAGGATGGACTGTGTGATGCTCTCCAAAAAGAAAAACAAATCAAAGCATCATTCATAAAGAAGCTTGATTCAACAATTGAAGAACCTTTGCAATTGCTACACATGGATTTGTTTGGACCAGTCAATGTGTTGTCCATCTTAAGGAAAAGATTTTGCCTAGTAATTGTAGATGATTTCTCAAAGTTCTCTTGGACATACTTCCTTAAGTCTAAAGATGAGGCTAGTGAAATCATCATCAATCACATAAGGCAAGTCAACAATCATCCTGATTTCAAAGTTAGAAGAATAGGGAGTGACAATGGAACTGAGTTCAAGAATTCTGTTATGAGAGTATTTTGTGAAATGAATGGGATTATGCATGAGTTTTCAGTAGCAAGAACTCCACAACAAAATAGAGTAGTAGAAAGAAAGAACAGATCACTCATTGAAGTTGCAAGGATAATGCTTGAAGAATCAAAGTTACCAACATACTTCTGGGCTGAAGCTGTAAATACTGCATGCTACACTCAGAATATTTCTTTGGTTAATTAAGCAAAATGCATGACTCCTTACCAATTGTTCAAGAACAAGAAGCCACCTCTAAATTTTCTTCATGTCTTTGGCTGCAAATATTATATCTTGAGAAATCAAACTGATCAAAATGGGAAGTTTGATGCTAAAGCAGATGAAGGAATTTTTGTTGGATATGTTGTTGGTAAAGCATACAGAGTCTACAATCTGAGAACCAACATTGTTATGGAATCAATACATGTTGTGTTTGATGATAAAAAGACTAAAGGACTACAAGATGGAGATTACCATGAGAGGCTCAAATTTGACAATGTGGAGATGGTTAGTGATGATAGTGATGATGAAAGTGATCAAGAAACTACAACTAAGGATAGTGCAGAAAAATCTACAACCAATGAAGCTAATAACTCAACATCCATCGAGTTACAAAATGCTTCATCCGTCGACAGACAGTCTGCATCATTCATCGGGGGACAATCAGCTTCATCCGTCGGAACTCAAAATACACCATCCGTCTGGTCATCAAAAGAAGCTGAAAGTCAGAATAGATCACTTACAGAAAGTCCCTCTTTCTCAAATCATAGATTTACAAACTCAGGGGGAGTTTCTAATAATCAAAACTCAATCACTCATCAAGACAACAATTAGGCCTCTTCATCTAGATCTAATCTACCTTAACAAAGAAAATGGACAAAGGATCACCCCTTTGAGCTCATCATTGGTGATGTATCTTCTAGAGTTCAAACAAGGAGAGCAACTCAAGAAGAATGTGTATATAGGAGTTTCCTATCTAAGGAAGAACCAAAGAAGGTAGAAGAAGCTTTGTTGGATCCAGATTAGATTTTAGCTATGCAGGATGAGCTAAATCAATTTGAAAGGAACAATGTTTGGAAGCTGGTACCCAAGCCTAAATGAAAGAATCCAATAGACACCAAATGGGTATTCAGAAACAAGATGGATGAAAATGGCATAGTAGTCAGGAACAAAGCTAGATTGGTTGCTAAGGGCTACTATTAAGAAGAATGAATAGATTTTGATGAAACCTTTGCTCCTGTTGCAAGACTTGAAGCCATCAGAATCTTCTTAGCCTATGCAGCCCATGCCAATTTCAAGGTCTATCAAATGGATAAGAGTGCTTTTCTAAATGGAGATTTGGAGGAGGAAGTCTATATCAGTCAGCCTCCTGGTTTTGAAGATCCAAATCTACTTGATCATGTATACTATCTTTTGAAAGCACTCTATGGATTGAAGTAAGCACCTAGAGCCTGGTATGACACTTTGTCAAAGTTTCTTTTAGAGAATCACTTCACTAGAGGTACTGTAGACAAAACTTTATTCTTTAGAAATGTTAATTGTAATATCCCATATTTTCAAATATTATTATTATAATTATTTGGAATTATTTATGTGATTTTAGGTGAATTTTGGTGAATTATCTGATAAGTGGAATTGATGTTTGGATGTTTATAGGTGATATTATTTGAGTATTTGAATTTTTATATGTACGGAATAAAATATAGATAATTGTGATATTTTTCTGGTAATTTTTGGACTGTTAGATGATTTTATATTGATTTATGAATTATTAATTATTTTATGGGTAATTACCAAAATTATTTTATAAAGCCGGGAATCGTCCGACTTCAACCGTTTTTGCGTTTTTACAACCCGAAACTTTTCCGAAAACTCCTTCCTAACCTAATCGGGTAATTCCGGACATTTTCCGTGTTTTGACTTTTTCGATTCGGATTACGGTTTGACCCGTGCGCGGCCCGGCGTAATATTTTCGATACGATAGTTATTTCGGTAATCAATAAAACCCGTATTTTCGAGAGACGGGATATTTTTATATTATTCTCGTATATAATATTTTATAAAAAGCTCGGTTTTGATAATTATCTAATTTTGGTATTGAATCGGATCGTTATTGCAGTTACTTAGCGGCTAAGCAACTAATTTAATGATCCAAAATGATCCAAAACGATCCAGAACGATCCAATATTCCATAAATATAAATAGCCTATTTCTTATTTCGTTTATTCCGTTTATTCATTTGCAACCAGTTAAAACACCGTAAATACAGAGAAAAACCCGAGAAAACCGATACGTTCCCGAGAATCAAACACACGAACGAAGGTGTTATCGAACTCCGATTCGGGCGTGCAGCATATCAAAACGAAGCTCTCGGAATCCTCTATCTGAATCAATCATCAGTTTCCTTCCAGAAATCACAGTAATTTTCTTATTTAATTATTTATATTTGAATTATTTGATAATTAAATTACGAATTTTTGTTCTTGATGTTGTTGATGTGATTTGATGCTTCCATGTTGTAGAGAATGTTTTTCTGGTCAATTTGGTATATTATATGTCAAAAATAGAGTTCAATATCATATAGAAATTAAGGTTTGATTTTCTGAAAATTCTTTGAATATGTGTTCTTGGTGTTCTTGAAAAGTTCTGAGAATCAAACCCAAATTTGAGGGTGATGCAGACTTCAGAATTTGAAGTATGAGTAACCAAAACGTTCATATTTTCATGTTCTTTCTGTTTAAGCCATCAAATCATTCAAACGATTAGTAATTTTCAAAATTCGATTTTAGGGTTTTTATTCGAAAATTAGGGGTTTCTTATTGGGTGATTTTTTGGATTATTTTGATGATATGAACTGATCATACATGTCTTAAGCTTCATTTTAAGATGTTAATTGTTGAATTTGGTTCAGTAAATAGCAAAATCGCGTTTCGCCGGAAATTTCGTCGAGTTCTTGGTTGTTTTGATCGGAATCGGAGCTCTGCAGAATGTTGGGATGTTTTCTAGTTGATTGAAAGTTTCTGGAATGATAAGGAACGATTTGAGCATTAAACCTGATTGATTCCTGTTGACTTGTTGGCTGTTGAGCCTTGGACGGAACTCGGCCGGAAATCGCAGATCACCGGATTCTGCAGATTTCCCGGTCGGTTCTAGGGTTCTTCGTGACCCGGCTAAGACCCGCTTGGAACCCAAAACCGACCCGACTTTGATTCTTGTTTCCCCAAACTTAATTTCAAAAACATGTTTCTGCATTTCTGATTTAAAAATAAATCAAAATTCAGTTTTTAGTTTTAAAAATCATTTATTTTATTTTCAAATATCATTTTCTTATTATTGTAAATTCTGAAAATTTATTTTAATTCAAAAATAAATCCAAATTATTTAGTTATTTAATTTTAGTTGATAATTAATTACTTAATTAGTCAATTAATTTAAATATTAATTGACTGATTAATTTAATTAGTTATTAATTAATTTTAATTGATTATTTAATTAGATTTAATTATTTAGTATTAATTTAAAAATTCCGAAAAATAGTTTCGAGCTTTAAGATATTATTTTAAATTATTTTTCAAGCTCGATAATTTTTATAAAATTATTTTAGGGTGTTCGAACCCTATTATTTTATTACTAAATGATTCGGAGATCGTTTTTAATTCCGAAAAATGTTTAAAAATTCATATTAAATCAACCGTTCGTCCGTTTAATACGAAACGAACGCGTACAGACTCAGAAAAATATTCTGCTTTCATTAAAAATACTTTCGAGACCCAAATCCTTTTTGTTTCGAAAGGTCGTATGTTTTACGAATCATTCCAAGTCGATTATTGATAGAAAAATCATATTTCTGACCCGATTTCAGTTTTAAACTTACCGAGTCGAACCTTTTGACGAACCGAGTTATATGTGATGTGAATTATGTGACACGTGGATTATGTGATTACGTGCTATGTGAATTATGTGCGTACGTGGGTCAAGATTCCTGTATTTGTCTGTCATAATTATGTGTGGGTTATCGTATGGGTAGACGAGAGGATTTTGACGCGTAGTTCGTCGAGTGATTATCGATTAGACGATTAAAGTTCTATATTTTAATTATAGATGCGGATCTCTCGAGTTGATCAGGATAAGGTGTTGGATGAAGAATGAAATGCAATGGTATTGGATATTTGGCTTCTAGCAATCGCAGGAGCAGCATATCGGTGAAGTGTTGAAAAGAAAGACGGTGACGTTTTGAGACAAAATGTCAGGATAGATGCGTCTTTGCGAGTGTGGCTAACTGCTAAAAACCCAAAGGCAAGTACCCCTGACTTCACTTATCATTCAAGTGACGTTTATTTCGAATTATATTATGCAAGTATTGCTTTTCCTATTCTCAGTTTAGAATTGATAAACGTTTTACATATCGCTAAATTAAATGATTCTGTTTACGCAAGTACCCTCTGCTATTCTATGTTCTGAATAGTCAAGTGATTTTACTTATCCAATTATCGGATTTATAAATGCTTTGGATTTTGAGAAAAGTGATTTGGTTGCGAATATTCCTACCCAAGAATTGGGGGAATAAAATTATTTCGGGTGTCGAGTATCATGACCCCATTTCAATAAAAGGTTTTAAGATTGGATCATAATTGCGTAAGTGACCGGGACGGACGGTCCAGCGGAGGGCTATTTCTAAGTGCCATATGAATATTATGACACCATTTTGCCACAGGCTAGTTATGCCTTTTTGTTTGAGTACTCGTGTTTTTGGGGTCACGTTTCTATGAATCATGACCTTGTGCTATCACACGGGCTGATCAGCATGTGATAGTACGTCCGTCGGAGAATGATCCTAATCTAAATTATCATATCATTTTTGATATTCATAGAATAAATGATTTATCAACTGATTCTGTTTTGGATTAAAAGTACTAATTTCGTTTTGGATTAAAAGTGAATTGTGGCTTTGATTCAGTTTCTGATTTTGTGGATACTTACGTTGTTGTTAAATATCAAAGGTGGTATTAGTATAGATGATTGATGTTGATTTCAGTATGGGTGTTGTGAGCATCAAAGTTCGTATTGATATCTAATTTGATATGACAACAAAATAAGTATTATTATCAAGAGTTGAGTTTTGAGTAAAGTTTATGATTCAATCCATAATTATTGTTTCATGTTATTGTGGTTTACGATATTTCCGTAAACACTGTTTTACGAGTTTTATTCTCGTTATGATTCAAAGTATTGCTGAAGCACGTCGCTAGAAAATATAAAAAGGGTTTTTGAATACAATTAAGGAATCAATTCTGGGGTTCCACTACTAAAATTTTATGATTCAGCAATTATGATTTTTAAATGTCCTGCGCTGGTGCAGATGTCGGTTTTTTTATCAAAATGACCCTATATATGCTATAATGAACTTGCTGAGCATTTCTTCCGCTCATACTTGCCTGTTTTTAAATTTAACCTCCAGTGAGGATTAGCTCGTGCTGTTTAACTCCGTAATTCAAGGAAGCAAAGAAGAAGCTCTTGGAAGGTGGTTGGTCCAGGGTTTGCGATCTAGTGTAAGTTTTATGGTGTAAAGTTGTTTATATTATATTATATTATATTATAGTTTTGTATTTTATTTGGGCCTAGTACACTTCATTTCGAAGTTATACTAGCGGGTTAAGTTTTGAGTTGGAATTTATTGAAAAGAGTTTTAAAAGAAAGTGAGAAAAATTTATTGTGGAATTTGGATATCTTGTTTCTAGAACTGTAACCTTAAAAGATCTTGGATTAGTTGGGGTCATTTATATTAAATATCTTCCGCTGGCATTTATTTATTGATTAAACAGGTTAATTTTGGATTGAAGTTTTATAGTGACGACCAAATCCTCTGACCCCGGATTTGGGGGCGTTACAGGTTGGTATCAGAGCTGAGGTTATAGTAAACTAGAAACGAGAGTGTGTAGGAGTGTGTATAGCTATGTGAGGACGTTTGAGCTCATATCGAGTTCCTGTTGGACTATTGGATATAGTACCAACGAATAAGTTAAGATAGGCGCATTCGTTTAAGATGGTTGTGTTGAGCTGGATGGAACTCCTGGCAGTTACAAACTTCTATTGTGGAACCTTTCGAGGCTACTACGTTTTGACGACGATGAAGATTATCGATATCCTTGGAACATGAAGAAGCGTCTAGAATCAGATGGCGAGTCAACTGGAGAGTTCAAATTGAAGATAAATATTAAGACTTTGGCAATACCTTTTCTTTCTATAATTTCTTTTGACATCTCTCAAAAGAAGTAATTGTTAGAGGATATATTCCCTAACACTCATTTTCAATCCTATCTGTGTTTTAAATGTGTTAGAGGCTGTCATGAAGCCTATTTTTTTCAGGTTTTGATAGCTCTGTCAAGTTATTATAATTAATTCCACTTTTCTTATTTGGTGGATGGTTTCTTGGTAATGTGACACCACTTGCTCATTTGGTGCCAGGATTTTGTTCTCTGGATTTCATTTCCTTCAGAAATATCAACTTTGAAATCTTTCCAATTTTATTCATTTGATCTTGGATTCCTTTGATATTCTCTTATTCTGACTGAGATGAACAACCCTAACTATAGGGGACACAAGGTATACCTGTCTGTGTGATAGGAGTTGGATGGGACGCCATCACTTGTGTGTGTTGTGAATACATGAAGGTTAACAACCTTTAGTAGTGTCTTAATTTGGACACGCAATACCAAGTTCGTTTGATCATATTGATCTCTCAGTTATTATTTCATTTTAACAATACTTTTTCTCCAATTCAGATTCTATCCTGTTATGATATGAAATTCTTTTCTTTTCTATGATTTTATCATTTCAAATATTCGAAGGTATGCCAATCAAGTTAAGTTGAGTATCCTGGTCAAGTCAAAGTAAGGCGGTGTGACGGAAAGTTGATTAGAAAACCCTTAGTACTGTCTTCTGCTGATTCCGAGGACGGAATCCTTATAAGGGGGGTAGATTGTAATATCCCATATTTTCAAATATTATTATTATAATTATTTGGAATTATTTATGTGATTTTAGGTGAATTTTGGTGAATTATCTGATAAGTGGAATTGATGTTTGGATGTTTATAGGTGATATTATTTGAGTATTTGAATTTTTATATGTACGGAATAAAATATAGATAATTGTGATATTTTTCTGGTAATTTTTGGACTGTTAGATGATTTTATATTGATTTATGAATTATTAATTATTTTATGGGTAATTACCAAAATTATTTTATAAAGCCGGGAATCGTCCGACTTCAACCGTTTTTGCGTTTTTACAACCCGAAACTTTTCCGAAAACTCCTTCCTAACCTAATCGGGTAATTCCGGACATTTTCCGTGTTTTGACTTTTTCGATTCGGATTACGGTTTGACCCGTGCGCGGCCCGGCGCAATATTTTCGATACGATAGTTATTTCGGTAATCAATAAAACCCGTATTTTCGAGAGACGGGATATTTTTATATTATTCTCGTATATAATATTTTATAAAAAGCTCGGTTTTGATAATTATCTAATTTTGGTATTGAATCGGATCGTTATTGCAGTTACTTAGCGGCTAAGCAACTAATTTAATGATCCAAAATGATCCAAAACGATCCAGAACGATCCAATATTCCATAAATATAAATAGCCTATTTCTTATTTCGTTTATTCCGTTTATTCATTTGCAACCAGTTAAAACACCGTAAATACAGAGAAAAACCCGAGAAAACCGATACGTTCCCGAGAATCAAACACACGAACGAAGGTGTTATCGAACTCCGATTCGGGCGTGCAGCATATCAAAACGAAGCTCTCGGAATCCTCTATCTGAATCAATCATCAGTTTCCTTCCAGAAATCACAGTAATTTTCTTATTTAATTATTTATATTTGAATTATTTGATAATTAAATTACGAATTTTTGTTCTTGATGTTGTTGATGTGATTTGATGCTTCCATGTTGTAGAGAATGTTTTTCTGGTCAATTTGGTATATTATATGTCAAAAATAGAGTTCAATATCATATAGAAATTAAGGTTTGATTTTCTGAAAATTCTTTGAATATGTGTTCTTGGTGTTCTTGAAAAGTTCTGAGAATCAAACCCAAATTTGAGGGTGATGCAGACTTCAGAATTTGAAGTATGAGTAACCAAAACGTTCATATTTTCACGTTCTTTCTGTTTAAGCCATCAAATCATTCAAACGATTAGTAATTTTCAAAATTCGATTTTAGGGTTTTTATTCGAAAATTAGGGGTTTCTTATTGGGTGATTTTTTGGATTATTTTGATGATATGAACTGATCATACATGTCTTAAGCTTCATTTCAAGATGTTAATTGTTGAATTTGGTTCAGTAAATAGCAAAATCGCGTTTCGCCGGAAATTTCGTCGAGTTCTTGGTTGTTTTGATCGGAATCGGAGCTCTGCAGAATGTTGGGATGTTTTCTAGTTGATTGAAAGTTTCTGGAATGATAAGGAACGATTTGAGCATTAAACCTGATTGATTCCTGTTGACTTGTTGGCTGTTGAGCCTTGGCCGGAACTCGGCCGGAAATCGCAGATCACCGGATTCTGCAGATTTCCCGGTCGGTTCTAGGGTTCTTCGTGACCCGGCTAAGACCCGCTTGGAACCCAAAACCGACCCGACTTTGATTCTTGTTTCCCCAAACTTAATTTCAAAAACATGTTTCTGCATTTCTGATTTAAAAATAAATCAAAATTCAGTTTTTAGTTTTAAAAATCATTTATTTTATTTTCAAATATCATTTTCTTATTATTGTAAATTCTGAAAATTTATTTTAATTCAAAAATAAATCCAAATTATTTAGTTATTTAATTTTAGTTGATAATTAATTACTTAATTAGTCAATTAATTTAAATATTAATTGATTGATTAATTTAATTAGTTATTAATTAATTTTAATTGATTATTTAATTAGATTTAATTATTTAGTATTAATTTAAAAATTCCGAAAAATAGTTTCGAGCTTTAAGATATTATTTTAAATTATTTTTCAAGCTCGATAATTTTTATAAAATTATTTTAGGGTGTTCGAACCCTATTATTTTATTACTAAATGATTCGGAGATCGTTTTTAATTCCGAAAAATGTTTAAAAATTCATATTAAATCAACCGTTCGTCCGTTTAATACGAAACGAACGCGTACAGACTCAGAAAAATATTCTGCTTTCATTAAAAATACTTTCGAGACCCAAATCCTTTTTGTTTCGAAAGGTCGTATGTTTTACGAATCATTCCAAGTCGATTATTGATAGAAAAATCATATTTCTGACCCGATTTCAGTTTTAAACTTACCGAGTCGAACCTTTTGACGAACCGAGTTATATGTGATGTGAATTATGTGATACGTGGATTATGTGATTACGTGCTATGTGAATTATGTGCGTACGTGGGTCAAGATTCCTGTATTTGTCTGTCATAATTATGTGTGGGTTATCGTATGGGTAGACGAGAGGATTTTGACGCGTAGTTCGTCGAGTGATTATCGATTAGACGATTAAAGTTCTATATTTTAATTATAGATGCGGATCTCTCGAGTTGATCAGGATAAGGTGTTGGATGAAGAATGAAATGCAATGGTATTGGATATTTGGCTTCTAGCAATCGCAGGAGCAGCATATCGGTGAAGTGTTGAAAAGAAAGACGGTGACGTTTTGAGACAGAATGTCAGGATAGATGCGTCTTTGCGAGTGTGGCTAACTGCTAAAAACCCAAAGGCAAGTACCCCTGACTTCACTTATCATTCAAGTGACGTTTATTTCGAATTATATTATGCAAGTATTGCTTTTCCTATTCTCAGTTTAGAATTGATAAACGTTTTACATATCGCTAAATTAAATGATTCTGTTTACGCAAGTACCCTCTGCTATTCTATGTTCCGAATAGTCAAGTGATTTTACTTATCCAATTATCGGATTTATAAATGCTTTGGATTTTGAGAAAAGTGATTTGGTTGCGAATATTCCTACCCAAGAATTGGGGGAATAAAATTATTTCGGGTGTCGAGTATCATGACCCCATTTCAATAAAAGGTTTTAAGATTGGATCATAATTGCGTAAGTGACCGGGACGGACGGTCCAGCGGAGGGCTATTTCTAAGTGCCATATGAATATTATGACACCATTTTGCCACAGGCTAGTTATGCCTTTTTGTTTGAGTACTCGTGTTTTTGGGGTCACGTTTCTATGAATCATGACCTTGTGCTATCACACGGGCTGATCAGCATGTGATAGTACGTCCGTCGGAGAATGATCCTAATCTAAATTATCATATCATTTTTGATATTCATAGAATAAATGATTTATCAACTGATTCTGTTTTGGATTAAAAGTACTAATTTCGTTTTGGATTAAAAGTGAATTGTGGCTTTGATTCAGTTTCTGATTTTGTGGATACTTACGTTGTTGTTAAATATCAAAGGTGGTATTAGTATAGATGATTGATGTTGATTTCAGTATGGGTGTTGTGAGCATCAAAGTTCGTATTGATATCTAATTTGATATGACAACAAAATAAGTATTATTATCAAGAGTTGAGTTTTGAGTAAAGTTTATGATTCAATCCATAATTATTGTTTCATGTTATTGTGGTTTACGATATTTCCGTAAACACTGTTTTACGAGTTTTATTCTCGTTATGATTCAAAGTATTGCTGAAGCACGTCGCTAGAAAATATAAAAAGGGTTTTTGAATACAATTAAGGAATCAATTCTGGGGTTCCACTACTAAAATTTTATGATTCAGCAATTATGATTTTTAAATGTCCTGTGCTGGTGCAGATGTCGGTTTTATATCAAACGACCCTATATATGCTATAATGAACTTGCTGAGCATTTCTTCCGCTCATACTTGCCTGTTTTTAAATTTAACCTCCAGTGAGGATTAGCTCGTGCTGTTTAACTCCGTAATTCAAGGAAGCAAAGAAGAAGCTCTTGGAAGGTGGTTGGTCCAGGGTTTGCGATCTAGTGTAAGTTTTATGGTGTAAAGTTGTTTATATTATATTATATTATATTATAGTTTTGTATTTTATTTGGGCCTAGTACACTTCATTTCGAAGTTATACTAGCGGGTTAAGTTTTGAGTTGGAATTTATTGAAAAGAGTTTTAAAAGAAAGTGAGAAAAATTTATTGTGGAATTTGGATATCTTGTTTCTAGAACTGTAACCTTAAAAGATCTTGGATTAGTTGGGGTCATTTATATTAAATATCTTCCGCTGGCATTTATTTATTGATTAAACAGGTTAATTTTGGATTGAAGTTTTATAGTGACGACCAAATCCTCTGACCCCGGATTTGGGGGCGTTACATTAATGGCTCTAGCATACTTGTTCAAATTTATGTAGATGACATTATTTTTGGCTCTACAAATGAAAAACTTTGCAAAAGTTTGCCAAATTGATGCAAAGTAAGTATGAAATGAGCATGATGGGAGAACTAACTTACTTTCTTGGTTTACAAGTTAAGCAAGTTAGTGATGGAATATTCATTTGTCAAACTAAATACATTTATGATCTTTTAAAGAAGTTTGAACTAATGGATTGCACATCTGCAAAAACTCCCATGGCCACTACAACTAAACTTGAATTAAACACTACTGAAAAGTCTATGGATATTTCAAGTTATAGAGGCATAGTTGGCTCACTTCTATACTTAACTGCTAGTAGGCCTGATATAATGTTTGCTACATGTCTTTGTGCTAGATTTCAGGCTGATCCTAGAGAATCTCATTTAATTGCTATTAAGAGAATTTTCAGATATCTCAAATGTACACCAAAACTTGGCATTTGGTACCCTAGAGATTCTGGTTTTGATCTAACTGGTTATTCAGATGCAGATTATGCAGGTTGTAGAATTGATAGAAAAAGTACAGCAAGAACTTGTCAATTTCTAGGAAACAAGCTTGTGTCCTGGTTCAGTAAAAAGCAAAATTCAGTTTCTACTTCTATAGCAGAAGGTGAATATATTGCTGCTGACAGTTGTTGTGCACAGATTTTGTGGATGAAAAACCAATTGCTAGACTATGGTCTGCAAGTGGAAAGAATTCCCATTTTTTGTGATAACACAAGTGCAATTGCCATCACTGAGAATCCAGTACAGCATTCAAGAACAAAGCACATTGACATCAAGTACCACTTCATAAGGGAACATGTAATGAATGGTACTGTGGAACTATATTTTGTTCCAAGTGAAAAATAGCTTGCAGATATATTTACCAAGCCACTGAATGAATCCACCTTTTCAAGGTTGGTAAGTGAGTTAGGTATGCTTAATTATTCTTGAATCTTTTCAGATATTTTGCAAGTTGAGAAGCAGCCAGGAATTTAATTGATTTTTCAGTCTTGGATGAAATTTTGGCTAAGTCAAAACTTACACGATCATCCGTCGATATACAATTTGTTAATAAAATCAATTATTTTTCTGGAATATTTTATATCTCGACGGATAACTGATTTATCCTCATCCGTCGAATTGACTCATTCCTAGCCGTTGATTTTCTGAACATTATCCATCGAGTATACTTACAGTTTGTAAGCGTAACACGACGGATAATTGATGGAATTTTTACAGTTTATCTTTTTAAATGGCTATTTTGGGCAATTTTTATTGGTCACTTTATTTTACTTTATTATTTTGTTTGACAGTTATTTTTGAGATAATATAAAAGCAAAATTCATTTTCATCTCTAACAATGGCACCAGTCGTCAAAATCAAGTCTCAAACTAGTTTTATTTATGAGAAGAACAATTTCACGGCTCTAGTGAACAAGGGGATTCAACAGTCTGGCGACTACCACAAAATGATTGATTTTGTGCAAGGCTGTAAGCTCAAATATGCCATGCTGGAGTCTCCCACTATCTACTGTGAGGTTGTGGAGGAAATCTGGACGGCTGCAGTGTACAACTCAACTGACAAGACCATCACTTTCACTATTAAAGGTAAGGAATTATGTGTTAATAGTGACATTGTTAAAGCATGCTTTAAGATTCCTGATAATACTGTCACTACTCCACACACAGACACTAATATTGTTAACATGTTAAACTCCATGGGTTATGCATTCACCATCTCTAAATTAAGTGAAATTAGGAGATTGGGTCTTAGGAAAGAATGGAGTTATCAGTGTGATGTAGTTACCTAAGTATTTTCTGGTAAAATTAGCAATTTTGATTCTGTTAATATCTCCATGCTCAACATGCTTTATATGCTAGTAACTGATAAATACTTCAATTTTAGTGATCTAGTCTTGTTTGAGTTGGGGTTTAAGTTTGGGGAGCTTAATAAGAGGGGTAAGAATGTTTATTATGCTAGATTTTTTATGATGCTTGCTAACCACATCTTTGAGGATATTCTGCTTGTGAACCCAACCAAAATGTTAGATTGGTGGGTTCAAGAAAGAAGAATCATTGCAGATCTCAATAGAGCAGATCACCACAAAGAGGTGTCACTCTTCTATTTTCCAGTAATGGAGGCACCTCAGGTAAGTGAGGTAATTTCAATTGTCTCTACTCTTCCAACCTCAACCATTTCTTTGCCTTCTAGTGTAGCAGTGGCATCTGTGTCAATGACCAGACAGATGCCTACCCAAGCTACCAAAACCAAAGTTTCAAAACCAAGGACAAAGAAAGCCCCCTCTGGTGTCTCTCAAAAGATGCCAGTTGTAAAATCCACTAAACACAAAGAGGGGAGTGTGAAGGTGGGAAAGACAGGTGAGGGACAGGTTGAAAATCAAAGAAGCCCTAAGGATAAGGATGGTGAGCATAGTGTACCCAAACCAAGCCACACCACAGTTTCCCAACAAGTTGTGGTTGTTAGTAAGGATAAAATCTCAATTCTAGTTTCATCCTCCCAAAAGAATGTGACTATTGAAACAAGCTCTCAACCAGGAGCACATAACAAAAGGGGTAGGGACACAAGTTCACCACAGACCTACACAAGAGAGAAGAAATCTAAAACCCTTGGGGATGCACAGGGTACACACATAGTGCAAACTGGAGCTAAAGACCCAGTCACTGCACCATCTCAAAGTCAAATTGATTTGGCTCCAACAAATGTGGAGTCACAACCAAAATCTGTATAAATTGAAACACCTTAAACACCAAATTCTCCCACACAATCTTTGGATGTTGACATGATTCGAACATCACAACCATATTCTCCATCTTTAACTCTGTTGGAGAAGCCAAAAATCCATGCAAGTGATCATCATCTTCTAGATGATTTGTTGACTCACTTGCCATGACTTTCTGAGACTGTTGAGACATCTGTGCCAAAATTTTCATCAATCTGCACAGAGTCCACAATAGTCTCCGCTCCAAACTCATTCATTTATACTCACTCGATGGATATTGTTCATCCGTCGAGTAGTGATTGTATCCCGACGGATGTGCCTAATAGCAGTCATCTGTCAGATAGTTAAATTACTAGCCCGATGGATATTTCTCATCCGTCGGGTGTCTCTGCACAACTCCAAAGTTCAACTATAGTTACGAGTGCAGATGACTTAGTAATTATGCAATCACTATTAGGATTGAGGGAAGGTAGTGACATGAGTGAGAGTCTGGGTTGCTCCCAGGAAAAAGGAGAGAAAAAGAGTGATCCAATGTAGTCCATTTCTTCAGGACTGGAAAAAGTGAGTGTGAGGAGTCCCACCTTAGATGGTGAAGGTGAGGGTATGAGGGTGGGGAGCCAAGGTGAGACCTTGATGCAAGAAAAGAGAGATAATGAGAGAAATGCAGGTACAGGAGACATAAGTGTGGCTGTCATTGTAAGTGAGTCAATGAATGTCTAGGATGTAGACAGGGAGGGACTATCTCAGCAAACTCAAGTTGTTATAGATTCTACCTCCTTAGATGCTGAGATATTTACTCATCATGTTCCAGCATATCAACTTCTAGCTGGACAGGGCAATGACAATGCAGAAAGGATGCTAAACTTGGTACACACCACATAGTCCATGCAAAGAGCTAAGGATACCATCACAGCTTTGCCTTCAACAGCTGGTGATGTTGATTATGAGACTGGTAGTTCAAAAGAATTCTTTGGAGGTGAAGGTGGAGATAGTGAAGAAGAGCCATTGGATATAGGGGGAGAAATAGGCCCTAGTTCCAGATCAGGTATGCCATCTTGGGCATTTTTAAAACAGTGTGATGAACACTACTTCAAGATAACCCCGATTTCAGATCAGGTATGCCATCTTGGACATTTTCAAAGCAATATGATGAACACTACTTCAAGACAACCCTGATTCAACTTATCGATCAGACACATTCTGCTCTTCAAACTACCACAAATGCCAGCACCAAAAAGCTCCTTCAAGCAGATCTTGCTTCTCTGCAACTACAACAAATCCAAGGTCTTCAATATACTCAAGATGTCAACACTATCAAAGGTGATATTGATTAGATGAAAAGGGACATTTCTGAAAGGTTGGACTCTAAACTTCCAGAAGCTACAATGCTTGACATTAAGAGACAACTCAGGAAGAATTCTGATCTTGCCACAAAGATAGATGCCTTGGATACAAGAATGACAACAATGGAAGCCTCTCTAACAAAAATTCATCTCCACCAAGCACAACAAACAGACTTGCTTCAGAAACTGGTGGCTGCACAGACCCCCTCCTCTACTCAGCTTGATGATAACAAAAAGGGGGAGAAAGAGAGTTCTAGGAGTAAGGGGGAGCAAAAAGTGCTTAACATTCAAGTGAGTAAAAGTGCTTAACATTCAAGTGAGTAAAGCAATTATGCCAACAATTGCTTTCACAAAGCCACCAGCTAAATATAGCATTGATCTAATTAATGAAGCAACAGCCACTTTGAGAGCAGCTGAGAAGAAGCAGTTTAGTCCAATAAACTGGGAGAAAATTGATGAGGATATTCAAAAGAAGTTTGGTCTAGCAAAGAAGCCAGAAAAATCAGCCATTCATCACTCTCAAGTCAGGCAAAATTCTGTGAATGAAATGAGCATGAACTATCTAGAAAAAGGCCAGACATCCTGCATTAAATCTCCAAAGGCAGATCTAATTATGAAGCCAAAGGTGAACTATCAAAAGTCTTCACTCAAGAACCCTTTGAACACAGTGTATGAGACACCAAAGCCTGATGAGAAGAAACTGTTGTCAAGATCTATTGTATTCTACAAGGACCCAGCTGATTCCGCATTGAAAAGGAGAATTTCCAAAGTTTTCAGAAATGGTAAGAAAATTTGTGTGGTGGCTGGACACCCTCAATTTGCTAAAGCAAAAAGGGAAGAAAAGGCAAGATTGAAGCAAGAAAAGAAGCAAGCTGCTCTAGATGCTAAAAAGCTCAAATAAAAGAAGGAGCAAGCTGTTATCTTGGCCATATTGCAAGCTGTGAAACCCACACAACCATCTGAAACCACTGAATCTAAGGATCTGAAATTGCAAGAAGAATCATAGCAGAAAAGAAGGTTTAGATACAAACTTCACTCCAAGAGAAAAGTGAACTTTGATGAAGAAGGATCGGAAGATCAGTTTCCCAAGAAGTCTACTTCTACAACCACTCAAACATCCATGCCCTCTGTGGCACATGAAGAATTCAAGATAGATCCATCCAAGAATTTCCATGGTGAACCTATCATTCCAAAGGATGATCAAATAGACTGGGATAGTCTACCAATTCCTGAACTCAATCTACCTCATTTCATGAAGCCAAAGAAGACAAAGACCAGAGCAGTCAAGAAAGTGAAGCCCTCAACTCTCAGATCCAAGTCCCTAACCAAAGCTCAAACCAAGGCCAACAAGGGAGATATCATGTACATCTGTGACATCAAGGAATTCTCTGATCTAAACCTCTATCTAGATGAACTGGAAGAAGTTAGAGGTATTGATGCTTACAGGAATCTACGTGAAAGGTTAGTATTCAAGTACAAGGGAGGAAAAGAGATACCATGGCCACTTCACAGGATTCTTCAAGAGAGCCAATCTGTACTGATAAAAGTTTATTCATCCTTCAAAAAGAACTTTGGATTCAATGTGACAGCTAGAAGATTAGTTCTAAAGAAGATTGAAGAACTGAGTAGTATTAGAGCCAAAGATGCACTTCCAAAGACCTTAACTATTCCTTATACAGGGAGTAGAGTTCATCTAAGGCCCTACTGGCTGATGGAATTCATGGATGATAAGGCAATTAGAAGATTTTTCAGATTAGAGGACCAGTTGAGCATCTCTAGCAATGAGACTCTTCTGGAAATGCAAGGAATGCTAGATCTTTCAGAATCTGATGAACTTGAATTCCATAGACAGCTCCAAAATTAGATAGAAGAAAATAACAGGAAGCTTGGGAAAAATTCCAGACAATCAAGGAAATAGATCAATTTGCTCAGGCTAGAGGAGCACCTTAAAAATGACTGTGAGCAAACCTTTGTACACTTTGTCATGTAAATTTTTCAGTAAATTTAGCAGCACTTTTTAGTTTTATCTACTACCTTTTAAATCTGTATTTTTACAGTGTTTTGTTATCATCAAGTTTCTCTTAATTTCTGGCTACAATTCTAGTAGACATAAATTGGGGGAGATTGTGGGGAATATGTTGTGAACTTGATGATTACATTAACAAAACACCTTAGTAGATTCAACTTAGTGAAAAATGTAGCACTCGACGGATGATCAAATATAGTCCCGACGGATGACTCAATATAGTTTCGACGGATGATGATTTGACATCCATAACAATAAGTCATGTAGCACATTTCTATAAACACCTTTGTATAGATTCTGTAGTAGCATAAAAGTCATGTTGACTTTAATTAGATATGCAGAATAGGTTGATTAATTGTAAATATAAGATGTCTTGTAATCTGCATAAATGAAATGAAGTCAAGTGTCAAATAGCTACCCGACGGATGATCAACAAAGCTACCCGACGGATGATCAACAAGGCAACCCGGCGGATGATAATCATGTACCCGAAGGATGATCAATTCAAACATCTATTAACAGTGACTGCACAATCACATACGTCGAGTGTTTGCAAAAGGAATGTGGCAGCCTATTCAGCTGGGTTTTTTAGAACAAAGAAGCATTACCATTTCCATGCTATTATGAAGATATTCACAGATGCTGGAATAGAGTAGTGAAGTAGCATGGTATTAGACGTGATATGTTTTGTTTTATTATCTTGTCTTATTACTATGTAATCTTGGTGATATATAAACCAAAAGTAGCAACTAGAACAACAACAAGACTAAGCAAATACATTCCCAGAGAAACAATTATAAGCTGAATCCTGTAGCATTTCTCTGTAAGTTTAGTTGTTCATATTTGTAAGCAGCTGTGAGCTATTCAAGCTTCACAGGGTTCTCTTGATATATATATATATAGTGGATACATTCAAATTTACCAGAAAGTTTTTTAAAGACTTGTGTTTTTATTACTTGTGTTTTGATTTATCTAACTCTTCATTCCGCCCTTTGCAAATCAAACACTTATATAGTATTAAGTTAGAACCATTTTTCATTAATCTCAAAAAGTAGCCAGAATTACATTCAACCCCCACTTCGGTAATTCTTGTTGTATTGTTAGGGATTAACACTTCCAATGATACCGAGGTCTGCATTTGTAAATATTTCTAGGAGTCTATTAAGGACTTGATGTCCTGTTGCTGACTTTGCACTAGAGAGGTGATATGGGTGACTTGAGTTGATAGAGAAATGTTGGAGGATTGAAGATCTGTAACTTGTGCTTGAAGATTTTGGATTTGAAGGTTTGTTGATGTAGAAGGTATGGACTGTGAACTGGATGTAGAGTTGGTACCAAGAGAATTCTAGACAACATTCTTGATCTCCCCCATTACCAAAGCTGATGGTTCATATCTAGTAGAGTATAGCTAATCCAGTTTGACCTTTGTTTCATTATTTTTGGTGATTCGAGTCTGGATCACATTGTGCAAGGCTATGAAAGAATCCCTTAGTTTGGAGACATTTTCTTCAACAGGTGTAAGAGAGAGAGCTTGAAGCTTGTCAGAGATTTTGTTGAATTTTGTTTTCATCTCTGTGAAGGTTGGCATGAGTTCATCAATCCTTTGATTAACCATTTTCTTGACTTCAGTTTGATGTCCATCCAGAATTTTCTCCATTACTCTTCTAATATAATGAAAGGCTTTTAACTGTGCTTTATAAACTTCTGTAATGGCATAATAAACTTCTTAAAGAGTGAGGACATTGGCATTGCTTCCCAAAATGGTGACACATTCTTCTCTAAATTTGGCCAAGGCCTCCTCCATAGTGATACTGAAGTCCTTTGACAGTCATGCATCCATATTGCCATCCTGCTCAGCTTCATCTACAATTTTGGCTTACTGATATTCAACATCTTCTTTGTATGATAGAAAAATTTCCTGATAGTCTTGGTTAGACATATCAGTTGTGAAAAGTTGTTGAGAGATATTTGCTAGGCCTGCAAGCTAATCAACTAGTTGATCATTCGCTGTTGTGGGTTGAGCTTGAGCACTATGCAGCCATTGTGAGATGATGAGTGAAGGTTGGTTGAGACTTGTTGTGGTTGATGGTTGGTTGGAAGTGTTTGAGGTAGATTGAAGAGTTGGTGAAACTGTTCCTGTGACAGGTGTCACAGTTTGACTGACAGTGTGAACTGTGGTTGTGATAGTGTATTGTTCACTAGTAGAGTAAACCTCCATTGGAATTGGAGGGGATTTGACCAGGTTACTGTTATGTACCATGGCCTCAAACCTTTGTCCCTCTTGCAAGAGACTGACACTTGAATGTGCTTGAGTACTTACCTCCCCAATAACTGGATCATTGGCAATTGAACTCCTAGCTTCAATTGACAAAGAGATTTCAGCTAGGGTTGTGAGGGGAGTGTTTCTACATGAGAAACCTCCAATTTAATTGGAGAGGATATGAGTAGCTACCCCTCAAGAGTACTACCCTCATACCTTGCAGTCTGTGAAGACTGTTATGCGCATGAAGGTGCAATTTGAACCTGCGCAGGGTCTTCAGTAAAAACTGATGAAACCCCTGTGTTTTTTATGGTGTCATCAAGGTCTACCTTAGCATGTAGCCTCTCACCATCTAGATATTGTGTCTGAGTGGTGAACACAATTTCTTGAATTGTATCACATGATTTTGGCATGGCCTGAGAAGAAGATTCAAGCCCCTCATTATATGATGAAGAAATTTGAGAGATGAGATAAGTGAGCTCAGTTGTGATTGTTGAAAACTCCCCCTGAATGGATGTGGGAGTTTTAAGTGATGTGATCTCTTTGTAATATCCCATATTTTCAGATATTATTATTTGAAGTTGTTTAAGTAATTTTTTATGTGATTTTTAGTGAATTATATGATAATTGGAATTGATGTTTGGATGTTTATATATGATATTCTTAGAGTATTTTAATTTTATTATGTCCAGAATAAAATATAGATAATTAAGGTATTTTTTTGGTAATTTTTGGAATGTTGTGTGATTTTATATTGATTTATGGATTTATTAATTATTTTCTGAGTAATTACAAAACTATTTTACAAAGCCGGAAATCGTCCAACTTTAACCGTTTTTGCATTTTTACAAACCGAAACTCTTCCGAAAACTCCTTCCTAACCTAATATGGTAATTCCGGACATTTTCCGTGTTTTAACTTTTTCGATCCGGTTTACGGTTTGGCCCATACACGTCCCGACGAAATTTTTTCGATACGATAATCATTTCGGTAAATCAATAAAACCCGTATTCTCGAGAGACGGGATATTTTACATTATTTTATCATAGGGTGTTATATAAGAAGCTCGGTTTTGATAATTATCCAATTTTGGTATTAAATTGTATCGTCTTTATAGTTACTTAGCGGCTAACTAATCTATTTTCGGATCCGATAAGACCCAACAGAATACTCGTTACGTGTTTAAACTGCATTTATATGAATCGATCTGCAATCTGGACTCGTATTTATATGCATCTTTATTGAGGTACTCGATTTATCTCGTTTTATGTGCATTTGAATGTATTTTATGTGTTTTCGGGGTTTTCTTTATTGATGATTCTAGAGGTTACACTGATCAGTTTTTGATGTTCTAATACTCGAATTGAAGCTCTTTTCAAACTCTATCTATTGATATAAACATCATCAACAAAGGTTAATTACTCTGCTATTTCATTTTTTTTCATTTTTTTGTTAGTTAAATTCAGTTTTGAAGATTAAGGGATTGTTTGATGTTATGGATGGTTGATTATTGTTCTTGAGTGTCTGAGGGTCATTTTGGTATATGATTTTGTGGATTTTGGTTATGTTTTGATGTAAGTCGAGTTTGGTGATAAACCCGATTTTTTTTTAACTGATTTTCTGGAATATTGATAAGTTAGTGGTGGATTTTGATCATAGCAACATGTTCCCTAAATTCCCAGCTTCATTTTGATACTAGCCTCGCATTATTTGGTTTAGAATCGAAGGAAGTCGAATTTTTCACCGGAAAGTTCAAGGTCCCGCAGGGTTTAATGGAGTTTTAGTCGGACCTTCGTTTCCCGGCGATTTCTCGCCGTTATGCGACTGTTAAATGAACCTAGGAAGTATGGTAGTGTTACATCGTTGATTCTTGGGATTTGATTGAGTTGTTTTGGACTGAATAAGACACTCCAGAAAATTCCCTGGTGGCCGGAATCTGGAAATTCCAGAAACCGGCGGAATTTCCGACCGTGTTCTTATGAACCCGATTAGAGTTCTTGACCGACCCGTTTCCATTTTAAACCTGAACCGCTTTTGATCCAAAAACCCCTTTCTGTTTCCTTAAATCTGTGTTTTTCATTTTCTGTTTTAAAATGTATTTCAAAATTATTTTCTTATTTCCAAAAATCATTTATTTTAATTTCAAAAATCATTTACTTATTATTTTAAATTCTAAAAATTATTTGCTTAATTATTTTAAATTCCAAAAATTATTTCTTTTATTATTTACAAAAATCCATATTTGTTTTAATTATTTATAATTTATTTTGATTAATTATTTATAGGTTTAATTAATTGGTTAATTCATTTAATCAATTAATTTTATTTATAAATAGCTAAATAAAATACAATTATTTATAATTAATTCAAATAAATCCTAAAAATTGTTTTTAAGCTTTTAAAAATTATATTTTGGTATTTATAAATCAATTAATGTTATTATTAATTGATTTATTCCCATTTAATTCTTATTTTATTCATGATAAATAAACCGTTCATCCATTTAATATGAAAGGAACGCGTATAGACTCACAAAAATATTCCACTTTCATTAAAAATACTTTCGAGACCCAAGTTATTTTATTTCGAAAGGTCGCTTGTTTTGCAAATTGATTCCGAGTCGATTATTGATCGATAAATTATATTTTTGACCCGATTTCAATTTTAAACGGACCGGGTCAAATGTTTAGACGAACCGAGTCCTGTGTTATATGAATTATGTGATACGTGGATTATGTGTTTATATTCTATGTGTATTACGTGTATATGTGGGTCAAAAATCTTGTGTTTGGTTATTTTCTTTATGTGTGGGCTATCGTATGGGTAGACAATAGGGTTTTGACGCGCAGTTCATCGAGTAATTATCGATTAGACGATTAAAAGTGAATCTTTTAATGATAGATACGAATCATTCAAGTTGATCAGGACAAGACGTTGGGCAAAGAATGAAATGGAATAGTATTGCATAACAGGCTTGTAACAACTACATGAACAACATATCAGAGAATTAGCAAAGTAAATGATGGTGATGTTTTGAGGCAGGATGTCAGAATAGATGCGTCTTTGCGAGTGTGACTAACTACTAAATCTCAAAGGAAAGTATCCCTATCATCACTTATTGTTCAAGTGATATTTATTTTAAATCTTCTTATGCAAGTATTGTTTCCCTATTCTCAGTTCATAATAGATAAATGTTTTACATATCACTGAATTGAAATGCTTATCATGCAAGTACCATATGTTATTCTATGTTCAGAATAGTTAAATGTTTTACTTATCAAATTACTGGATTTATAATCATTTTGGATTTTGAAAAAGATGATTTTGTTGCGAGTATTCCTGCCCAAGTGAATGGAGGGATAAAATTATTTAGGATGTCGATTGAGTCGGCTCATTTTCAATAAAAAGGTTTTAAGATCAGAATGGTTACTGGTTACAACATAGGTGATCGAGATATCGGTCCAGCTGTAATATCTTTCAAGGCGAATATATGCCTTTTTTGGCGCCCTATACGTACCGTATGGCTGCGGGATACGGGTAATACCTATATTTATGGTATGGCTGCGGGATACCGATGCTGTTTCATGACTGATCATCAGGAACAACATGAAATATAATTGGTTCCAATCTTAACTGTTGTTTCTAAATTGTTTTGATAATCATAGAATAAATGGTTTATCAACTGTTTCTATTTTGGATTAAAGGTGAAATGAAGTTTTGATTCAATTTCAGATTTTTGCTGATACTTACTTTGTTGTTAAATATCAAAGGCGGTATTAGTATAGATGATTGATGTTGACTTCAGATGGGATGTTGTGAGCATCAAAGTTCGTATTGATATCTAATTTGATATGACAACAAAATAAGTATTAATATCAAGAGTTCAATTTTGAATGAGTTTATGATTCAATTCCATAATCATTGTTTCATGTTGATGTTGTTTACGATAATTCTGTAAACACAGTTTTACGAGTTTTATTCTCGTCAAGATTCAAAGTATTGCTGAAGCATTTCACTCAAAATTATCAAAATGGTTTTGAATACAATTAAGGAACCAATTCTTGGGTTCCTCAACTAAAATTTTATGATTCAGCAATTATGATTTTAAAGGTTCTGCTCTATTGCAGACGTCGGTTTTATATCAAAAGACCCTATATATGTTATAATGAACTTGTTGAGCATTTCTTTCGCTCATACTTGCCTATTTTCAAATTTAACCTCCAGTGAGGATTATCTTGTGCTGTTTAGCCGCGTAATTCGAGGAAGCAAAGAAGAAGCTTTTGGAAGGTGGTTGGTCCAGGGTTTGCGGGCTAGTGTAAGTTCTGCTATGAAAAGTTATTTATATTATATTATAGTTGTGTATTTTATAATTGGGCCTAGTATACTTCTTTTTGAAGTTATACTAGCGGGTTAAGTTTTGAGATTGAGAAGTGTTGAAAAGAGTTTTAAAATAAAGTGAAGCATTTATTCATGGAATTTGGATATCTTGTTTCTAGAACTGTAACCTTAAAGATCTTGGATTAATTAGGGTCATAATGATAAATATCTTCCGCTAGCATTTGCATTTTGATTAAACAGGTTAATTTGGATTGAGGTTTTATAGTGACGACCAAATCCTCTGACCCCGGATTTGGGGGCATTACACTCTTTGTGTGTGCTAACCACATGACTTATTTCCGCCTCTTGAGAGTGCTCAAGAGGGAGCGCAGACTCTACAGGGTGCATTTGGGAGAATGTTTGATTTAATAGTGACACCTTGTTGAGAAGGTGCCACTAGAGTCTGCTTTTCCCCCATTGTTACAACTGCATCTTTTTGAGAAGATGCAGAGGTGGCCATTGGAGTGGTCAACTCAACCTCCCTTTACTTCTTTGGCTTCCTGACCAAGGATAACTCAATTTGTGTTTGGTCCTCACCACTCAATAACAGTTACCATAAGTGTTTGCTTTCTCTTCTTTTTACTAACTCTGTCCTTTTGAGAGGATGAAGTAGTTATCTTCCTAGCATCTAATGGTTTTGAAGGAAAGGTCTCAGATGTGGAAGGCCCATGTGTGTTATCCTGTTTGTATACTTCTACAAGAGCAAGAGCCATAGTTGTGTTAAGAGTTGTAGTGGATCTCATGTCAGGCATAGGGTAAAGATATGTTTTAAATTTCTCCAACATGAAATTAGTGACATTTAGCCTAACATGTACCTGGTTCTTTGTAATTAGTGAACCAAATAAAATTTTGGACACCTTTTTATAATTGCCTATTTAATTTTTATTTATTCCATCAAGCATATGAATGTCAGCTACTTTATAATCTAAAGGGGACATCATAAATTTGGGGAAGAAAATTTCATTACCTCTACTTACCAAAGGTATTGTCAACTTTGTGCTCAGTTCTTTCAAGATCAAGATTCCAACATTGAGGTGTTTGTTGTAAGCCACAGAGTACACCCGCTTCTGCACTACACTGGAGATGTTGTCATAACCAGTCGTCCTGCATGTGAAGGCCCTCACCATTGTGTCAAAAACAAAAGAACCACTCCCTTCTCAGATTATTCTTGTTGAGCCTAGCCATGTCAATTTTCTCACTGTAGTTGATGAAGTCCATGAATTCGTCCAACTCTTGAGTAGTAGGAACTTCGACCAGATTATCTGTAGGGATGCCCAATGCTTTGTTGATGTCATCTGCATTGAACTCAATAGCTACACCTTGAATTGTGCAGTTCACCATAAAAGATATAGCTTGATTACTACGGACAATGGTGTTAATGACTGCAGAGTTCCAGAATTCGTTCAATACATCCAGGTAAAGCACAGGGTTAGCAGTCAAGACCTCTGAGAGATAAAAATCGGCTATGAATCTCACAAAACACTTGAAATTGTCAGGGGCTTGGTTTGCATCAACAAATGTCAAGTAGTTGGTTCCCTCTTTGGGGATAAGAGCTCTAACGTTGTTGGCAGCTATGGAAAAAGTTTGAGTTTGAGTGGGTAAGTACTTTGAGGAAGAAAGAGCTTAAAATGGTGAGGATTTGCATAAATTAGGTCAATTGAGATCTCGAAAGTGTAAAGAGAGGTTATGTCGAGATGTATTGGTATTTATAGGCTAGAGATGTAACCTGTCGAGAAGTAAGGAATAAACGGTTGATATTAGCTTGTCGAGAAGTCACATGACCTAAATAACTCATGTCGGGATGTCACTTTCTTGACTATTATCGAGAACTAGATAATGACTTATCGAGATGTTGTACAAATACCCAGTTTGTCCTAATTGGACTGAATTATTCCAACTTATATTGAGTAAATCAACATAACAATAAAATGGATTTTATATCAAAAGTATTTTGTTGAAACAATTTATTAAATTAAATTATTCCAGTTCTGAGTTATCAAGAAGTCAAAAATTTAAATTTGTAGAGAACTCCATATAAATAAGTATATCGAGATCTCTACAATATTTATCGAGAATTCATAAAGAGGCTTATCGATAAGTCCATCGAGAAGTCATGGAAAAGACTTATCGAGAACTCTGTCAAAAAGTCTTAAAATAATTTGTCGAGAAGTCATTTAGACTTATCGAGAACTCAGTTCTCTACAGAATTTTGTACTTTCTCACTTATGTCTTATATTAATTTCACATACTGATAATGTGAATTAACATTTAAATAGCTTTACTTATAATTAGAAAAATTCCAAGTTAAATAAAAATACAGAGAATCTTGAAATATTTATAAATCATATTCTAGTTGATTTCTAATTAAATTAAATTAATTTTAATTTATCATAAATTAATTTACTATAATACATTAACTGAGTTCTTGCCTTTAGGATGAAGAGTTTAGCATACCAATTTCAGCTACAAGTCTAGTGAAGGTTGCTTCATCTAGAGGTTTAGTGAAAATATCAGCTAATATTTTTTCTGTCAGAACAAAAATTTGCTCAATAATACCATTTGCAACATGTTCTCTAATAAAATGGTACATTACATCAATGTGCTTAGTTCTAGAATGATTAAATGGATTAGCAGCAATAGATATGGAACTAGTATTGTCACACATGATTGGAATATTATGTAACACTAGGCCATAGTCCATTAATTGATTTCTAATCCAAAGCACTTGAGCACAACAACTTCCAACAACTATGTATTCAGCCTCGGCTGTGGAGTTGACACAAATTGTTATTTCTTACTGTACTAAGATACAAGTCTTTGACCAAGGAATTGACAGCTTCCACTTGTACTCAATCTGTCTACCCTACATCCAAAAAATCTGTATCTTTGTATCCAACAGCTTCAAAACCAGTTTCCTTAGGATACCACAATCCCAAGTTTGTTGTTCCCTTCAAATATCTGAAAATCCTCTTGACAACCATCAAATGTGATTCTATAGGATTTGCTTGAACTCTAGCACACAGACATGTTGCAAAACTGAAGTCTGGTCTACTAGCAGTTAGTACAACAAAGATCCAATCATTCCTCTATAACCTGAAATGTCTACACTTTTCCATTTCTTATCTTCATCCAACTTGGTAGCTGTAGACATAGGTGTTGATGTAGGTGAGTAGTCAACCATTCCAAATTTCTTCAACAGATCTTTAACATACTTGGTTTGACTGATAAAGATGCCATCATTTCTTTGACTGACTTAAAGTCCAAGGAAATAACTTAGCTATCTCATTATGCTCATCTCATATTCACTCCGCATGAGTCTTGAGAATCTTTGACATAGCTTTTTATTTGTAGAACCAAAAATAATATTATCCACATAGATTTGAACTAGGATAATGTCATCACGATGTTGCTTGTAGAATATAGTTTTATCAATTATCCCTCTACTGAATTCATGTTTGAGTAAAAATTATGACAGTGTGTCATATCATGCTCCAGGTGCTTGCTTAAGTCCATAAAGAGCCTTTAACAGTTTATAAAAAAAATTTAGAAATTCTGGATCTTCAAAAATAGGTGGATGTTATACATAGACTTCTTCTTCCAATTCACCATTAAGGAATGCACTTTTCACATATAATTGATACACCTTGAAATTAGAATGTGCGGCAAATGCAAGAAAGATTCTTATTGCTCTAAGTCTTACAACTGGAGCAAAATTTTCATCATAGTCAATTCCTTCTTATTTTGAGTAGCCTTTGACAACCAGTCTTGCTTTGTTCCTTGTTACAATTCCATTTTCATCCATTTTGTTCCTATACACCCATTTTGTTCAAATGATACTTCTATTCTTCAGTGCAGGAACCAATTCTCAAACTTTATTTCTTTAAAATTAATTTAGCTCTTCTTGCATGGCAGTTATCCAATCAGGATCAAGTAGAGCTTCCTCAGTTTTCTTTGGTTCAATTTGAGACAGAAAGCATGCATGCAAGCATTCATTTACAGTGGCACTTATAGTCCTTACTCCAACATTGGGATCACCAATTATAGCCTCTCTTGTATGACTTCTATCCTCTTTTTGTGTGATTTTTTTGACTAGAATTTTCTGCATTTTTTTCATTATTGGCATGATTCACTTAACTCTCATCTCTTTCTTCCCCTGAGTTTGTGCCATCAAATTCAAGTGTGTTTCTACTTTGAGATGAATTCTCATCTTCACATTTCACAGGTTCACTTGATTATTCCTCCATCTTGTTGTTTGTGTTGATCTCAGCTTCATCTTCAGAATCACTATCAATATTTAGATTTTCAAATTTTAAAACTTCATCTTCATTTTCATGAAGACATTCCAAGCCTGGACATTTGTCATCATCAATGTAATATCCGGGAAAATTATGTGAATATTTTTATATTAAATAAATAAATATTAAGTGTTTATATGATTTTAAAATGTTCATTTTCCATGATATGACATGCAGTAATTGCTGTTTGTGTTTCCGTGCGGACCAGAAAATTTTTCAATTGATTATTATGTGTTTAAACTGCAATTATATGAATCGATCTGCAATTTGGACTCGTATTTAATTGCGTCTTTATCAAGGTACTCGTTTTATTTCATTTTACGTGTGTTTGAATGCATGTTATGTATTTTCGGGGTTTTCTGTTTATTTATGGATCGTTTCTGTTTTTCAAAAGTCAACGGACCGGGACCCCACCAGGAAGTCAAAGCCCACAAAATTCACGTTTTTATTTTTAGAGAATTATTCGTATTTCAAATACCTCGTATTTTTATATTTTTGAATTATTCGTAATTTTTGGGAAATTTTGATATAAATTTTGTATTTTATTATTTTGAAATTATTCCCCCAAATTATTATTTTGGGGCCTATTTATTTTAATTTAGGGGATAAAAACACCCTTATTTGACTTTGGGGGTATTTATTTTCTGTTAATATAAATACCAGGTTTTTTTATTTTATTTTCATAAAAATTATTAAAAATATAATAAAAATCAGAAAGAGAGGTGTTGGGGTGAGGATTGTGTTCTTGAAATCTCATAAATCAATCAAGCGGTTGGAAGTGATTCCGATCTTCGTTTTTGATGCTCCAATATCCAAATCGAAGCCTGATTCATCAGCTTTCTTTTCATATATCATCAGTTTTAACAAACGGTAATCAAATTGAATTTCGATTTTTTTTTGTTCATAATCTTCAAAATTTGGGATTTTGAATTCTGGATTGTGTTGGATGTTTTTGATGATTACAGTAGCTTTGCCATGATTAGAATAATCGATTTATGTAAAAATCATACTTGTTTTATTGCTGGAATGTTCGAACCGAGTTCTTGGTTCTTTAATAGTTTTATGTTCGATTTATGGATTATTAATCGATTTGTGGTTGATTTAGATTAAATATTTAGATTCCAGAGATTTGTAGCCTTGATTTGAACCATATATCATTGATTTTGGTTTAGAAATGGTGCAGGTCGGAGTTAAGGCCGGCGTTTGTGTCGTTTAATCGGAAATTATGATTCCGACTTGTAGGAAGATGTTTTGACCTTGCAAAAATGATAATAGACTGTTTATAGCGATGCTTATGGATTTATGTTGATTGAAATCGAGTTTTAAATCGATAATTGTGTTCGTCGGAATTTTTTTCTTTGTTCGCCGGCGAACTTCGTTTTGACTGGATTGGTTGATAGAAATATCGTTTGTTATTATTGTTGTTGAACGATTGAATTCCTGATGTTGTAATATAGTTAAGCAGACTGAAAAACTGGACTTAATTAAACATTTTTGGGACTGGAATTACTTCGTCGGAAATTTCCCCAGCGACCGGAATCTGGGAATTCCCAGAGTCCGACGGGAATTTCCGGCCACATTCATACGAACCCGTTAGGGTTCTTCATGACCCAGATACTCGATTTCTTGACCCGGTTTCGATCTTTAATTCCCAAACCCTGTTTCCAAAACTTGTTCCTGCTATTTTCTTTTATGTTTATTTCAAAATTCATTTCTGTTTTTTTTAAAAAAATCATTTAATTTAATTTCAAAAATCATTTAATTATTATCTTAAATACTAGAAATTATTTACTTAATTATCTTAGATCCTAAAAATTATTTCTTTTATTATTTTCAAAAATCCATATTTGTTTTTAATTATTTATAATTTATTTTAGTTGATTGTTTATGGAATTAATTAATTGATTAATTCATTTAATCAATTAATTTTATTTATAAATGGTTAAATAAAATACAATTATTTATAATTAATTCAAATAATTCCTAAAATTACTTTTAAACTTTTAAAAATTATATTTTGGTAATTAAAAATCAATTAATATTATTATTAATTGATTTAATTCTTATTTTATTCGTAATAAATGAACCGTTCGTCCGTTTAAGACGAAACGAACGCTTACAGACTCAGAAAAATACTACGCTTTCAATAAAAAATACTTTTGAGTCCTAATTTCTTTTGTAATGCAATATCATTTGAATTGTGTATCAGTCTGAGTCGGTATTTAATCGTTAAACACTGTTATTGATCTTATTTTAATTCTGAACGTACTGAGACCTATATTTTGACAGCCTAACTTATGTGTTACATGAAATATTTAATTCAATAATATATGAATGACATGATTACGTGTTACATGATATGCATGCTATCTGTTTACAATTTTAAATGCTATGATTAGTTATAAATGATTAGGTGGATGTCAAGACGTATAATTACGTCGATTGAGTTTGGTAACTTCAATTAAGATAGTCCTTTTATTTATAGAATCGAGTATCAAGGAGTGCGGTCAAGTGTTAGAAGGAGATAGTAGCTAGCAGCTATAAGCCAAAGTTATAGTAAGAAGTTATTGAGCATACCACGCAAGTATCCCTACCTTCACTTATTGTTCAAGTGATATTATTATGAATTCTACTATGCAAGTATTTATATCTTCACTTATCATTTAAGTGATATTGACTCTGAACTCTATTCTTTCAATTTTTATACTATTCTAAGTTCAGAATAGTTTAACATTTTATATTTTCGCTACAAATTACTTTATACAGTGGAACGTTGAATTGAGATTAGCGAAAAACTAATTGTTCTAGTTATTTCGCCATCGGTTGTTGAGATAGCTCTGGACCATGAAAAATGGGGAGTTATATTGTTAAGGATGTCGTTTGATTCGGCTCCTTTGATCAAAATATTTTATGGATTAGATGAATGCCTAAGTGACCGGGACGGACGGTCCAGCGGAGGGCTATTTCTAAGTGTTATATAAAATATTATGACACAATTTGTGCCACAGGCAGAAATATTGCCTTTTTATTCGAGTACTCATGTTTTGGGACATATTTCTACGAACCATGATCCAGTACTGTCACACGGGCTGATCAACATGTGATAGTACGTCCGTCGGAGTTAGATTCCAATCTAAATATTATCGTTTATTGCTGATAGCTTGTGAAGCTTTTATTATTGATCAAACATCCCAGAAAAATATAGGCAGTTATTTCCAATGAATATCCCAGAAAAATATCTTCAAATACTTTAGAGTCAAATTTTCCAACATATTCAAAGTTGTCTTTGAGCACAAAACATTTGCTTCCAAATACATGCAGATGTTTCACAGTAGGCTTTCTTTTTGAAAAAATTGAGTAGGGTGACTTTCCCAGGTTTTTCTTGATTATATATCTGTTTTGAGTGTATCATGCAGTATTGACAGCTTCTTCCCAAAATTTTGTTGGCAAATTGGCATCTTGCAACATTGTTCTTGCAGCCTCAACTAGAATTCTATTCTTCCTTTTAACCACACAATTCTGTTGAGGTGTTCTTTCAGCTGAAAACTCTTGAACAATGCCTTTGTCTTTATAGAACTCACTTAGAATGCATTCCTGAATTCTGTGCCATTATTACTCCTCAATATTTTGACACAATATTGATCTTTAGCCTACTTCTCAACTTTTTATATGTTCAATGATGATGTGTGGAGCTTTATTCTTTGAATGCATAAATTCCACCCAAGTGTATCTTGAGTAGTCATCCACCATCACCAATGCATACTTCTTTCTGGATATAGACATGACATTGACTGGTCCAAACAGATCCATGTGAATAAGCTGCAATGTAGCACTTATTGAATTTACAGTTTTGATCTTGTGACTGGACCTCTTCATTTTCCCTTCTAGAAAAGCTTCACAAACTTCATCTTGAGCAAATTCCAGAGTTGGCATGTCTCTCACTAATTCCTTTTTCACCAAGGTGTTGATTATTTTGTAATTTAGTTGAAAGAGTGTCTTATTCCAAAGTTTATTTTGCTTAATGGATGCCTTGGTTCAGAAGCAACATATTCCATCTTTGTTTGTTGAATTAAAATCTGCAACAAACAGGCTTTCTTTCCTTGCTCCTTTCAGAGCAAATTTACCTGTTTTCTTGCTAGTGATTGAATAATCTTCTTTGTCAGATATTAATTTGGAACCTTTATCTGTAAACTGACTGATATTAAAAAGATTCACTTCAAGACCAACAACTAGTGCCACATCATCAATGACAATATTACCAGAAATCAACTTGCCATATCCCATTGTGAATCCTTTACTGTTGTCTCCAAAAGTCACCAATGGGTCAGTCATCTCCTCAAACTGTGATATCATGGCTCTATCACCAGTAATATGCCTGGAATATCCACTGTCAATGATTCATATGACTTTATTCTTCTTACCCTGCACATAATGAGAATTAAGTGTGTTTAGCTAACCAAGCAGTGTTGGGCATTTTCTTCTTTTTCAAAGAAGTTGCAGAAGTAGAATTTGAACATTCAAAAAGAACAACATTCATAGTTTGATCAGCATTATCCATTTTAATTTCATATCCAAGATTGACTTCCTTAAGATCTTTTCTCAATTTATGATAGCTTGTCATAACCTTCATATTGCAAGGAATGCAATCAAACTTATCACAGAAGGAATATGAATCTTCAACCAGTGTCTCATTGTACTTGCATGCTCCAAATTTTGGCTCACTAACAGCCGTTTTACAAAGTTGAGTTAGGTAATTTATTGAGCCACATTTCTGATATTACTTCCTTGGAACATCTGCAATATGGGCATAATTATTGCTCTTGTTTACACCTATTTTTCCATTTTTGTTCTTTTTCTTTTTCCCAGTGTATTCAATTTTAGTCTTCTTTGTTGGTGTCTTTATAGTTTGACTTACTAAGGCTTCATTTCACATTTAGTGATAAAAGTGATTTCTGCATTTTTCTTCTCTTTGTCTTCATCTGCAATTTCTTGCTTAATGACCAACTCCTCTTTATTGAAATTCTTTTCAGGATCTTTGAATAAAGGTGCATTTACATTTTTCAGCATCTCCAGGAACATCTTGGTTCACACTGTCTTTTCCTTTGTCAGTTTTAACTATCTTGTGTGAATTCAAAGCCTCATAGTCCATACCATTATCTATGTTAGCACATGGTTTGTTTTATCATGAAACTAACCAATCAAGTGAGATGCATTTTTGAATGATTTGAGCTTTAAATCAGTTTTCTCAATTCTTTCTCTCAAAACTGCTTCCACTTCTCCAGCACACTTAAGCTTGTTCTTGAAATACTCATTTTCTTGCTTGACAGTTTCAAGATTAACAAGCTGCAGTTCTAGATCCTGTTTCACAATCTCAAGCTTCTCATTAATTTTTGACAGCCTACTCACTTCCTCAGTAGATGTCGTCATGCTTGCGTGGATATGAAATATCTCTATACTCATTTTCTCAACAGTTTCTTTATATTGAGTGGCATTTAATTCTATTGTAGTTATAATAGGTACCTCTGATTTGGATGCAGATGATTCTCCTTGCTCTAGAGCCATGAGAGTATAATTTCCATATTCTTCAGAGTCATCCTCATCATCTGTATCATACCAACTTTTGCCCTCTACAAAATATGCTTTTCCATGTTGCTTTCTTAAGGGTGCTTCAAACTTAGCTTCCAATTCCAAATAAGATTTATCTTTCTTCACCTTTCTACACTCAGTGGCAAAGTGAGCTAGTTCATCAAAGTTATAGCACCTTATCTTTGATATGTCAACAGACCCTGACTTGTAGAACTGAGTTTTTTCTTTCCAACTGCTGTTGTTGGATGTCTGACCCTTTCTCTTTCATTACTTTGGCTTTTTGACCCTGATGTTAGAGAACTTCCTTGCAAGATAAGCCATTGACTGGTCCATCTCATCCAGTTCATCAAGGGCGTATATTTCATCCTCATCTAGCTTTAATATGACTTGCTTTTATGGTTTCTTATTCTTCTGCTCAACAGCATGAACAACTGGAGTCTGAGCTTCTAATTCATCTACAGATATTTTGTTATCATTGGCTACAAAGGCACTTGATCCATAAATAACATGCCCTTGACTGGCTTCCAGTGACTTCCGCTGTAACATCTCTACTTTATTAGTCTTCAAAATACCATACAAGACTTCCAAAGTCATTCTGCTTAAATCTCTTCCTTCTCTAATAGCAGATATCTTTTGCTTCAGGTGATCAGGAAGGCTGAGAAAGAATTTAAGGTTGACCTCTTCAGCTTCATAATACTTGCCATGAAGCTGCAAATCATTTATCAACCTATTGAACCTTTCAAAAATTTCAGTTATACCTTCATTTGGTTTAGCCATAAAACCATCATACTGTGAAACCAAGATCCTTCTTTGATTTGATCTAACCTCTTATGTTCCCTCACACAGTATTTCTATTTTCTCCCAGATCTGTTTAGCTGACTTATAGTTAATAATGTTATTGTACATTACATTATCAAGGGACTCAATCAATATGAGTTGTAAGCCACTATCCAGTGAAACATTTTCTTTTTCAGACTCTGTGTAGGTTGATGGATCTTTAGGTGTAAAATGTGCATGTATAACCATGTCTCTATCTGTAGATTCGGAAACCCTTTACATAGGAATGAAGGGTCTATTTTTGAGAAACTGAATGTATATAAGGTTGGCCATCCTTATGAACAACATCATTTTCTTTTTCCATAAGGTGTAGTTGTTCTTGTCAAAGACTGGTATCTTGATACTGCTTATTTTCTGAGCACTCACTCTTCCAAGATCTTTATCTATTTTCTTTCAGATTTTGCTCTGATACCACTTGTTAGATATTGAGTGCAGTGAAATATAACACAATGGGGATCGGGGGTGAATGTGTTTCTTTGAATTTGAATTAGCTTTGACAATATTTGAATTATGGATGAACAAAGCAGATACGAACTTTGTAGAGATAAATTATTTAACTGTAAACACACAAAGAAAATATCAAAAACTCACTCGATTGTATTAATCAAATTTTTTTTTTACAAATCTGCGTTCTTGAAAATAAAAACTCAGCTACAAATCTTGAGAGAGAATACAAAATTTATCTAGATCTGTTTTATTACTTATAAACTAAGGACCCGTGCATGCTTTATAGACCAACATCACGGGATTACAAAACTTGCACTAAAATGTACTAATACAGTTTCTAAAGTTATCTTGTTTATTTCCTTTTCTGGTATTAGCAAATATGTGCAGAATCTTGTAGGTCTATGACCATCATTTGTCTAGTGAATCTTAGCCCTTGATCTTGTATTCTTCAAGCTGCTTTTGTGGTCTTTCTAATTCAGTGAATGAATTATTTGTTGACCGATAATCTTGAATCTTGAACTTGTTTGTATTCTGAATTATGAGATAGGTTGTCGAGGTCTCCTTTTGTTCTATAGAGAAGTGACATATCGATAAGTAAAATGACTTATCGATATCTCGAGTTCTCGACATATATAAATGACTTGTCGAGGTCTCTAGTTCTCAACATGTTGAATAACTTTTCGACATCTCCATTTCTCGATATAGGCTTTTGAATTATCGACATCTTGAGTTCTCTACATGAGGATTTTGACGTATCGATATCTCTAGATCTCTATATGAAGAAATTCCTTGTCGATAGCTCCAGTTCTCTACATAGAAATTTTGACTTGTCGATATCTTAGATCTCTACGTGCACATTGACTTATCGATATCGCATGGGACTTCTCGACATGTCATTTTGGACTTTTCGACATACTTCTCGATATCCCCTTAATCTGTGACTTGTCGATATCTGACTCAGAACATTTTTCCTAGAATAGTATTATTCAAATCTAAGATGCTACACTTCTCTCTGAGGCATAATCAGGAATTGATCTTCTTCTAGAGCTTATTCCTTAGCTTGAAGATTGTTCACAGAAAAATCCTACAGTCTAATCTACTTAACATTTTTACAGACTCAAGGAATACAATTATAAAATACAAATATAGATTAGCATACAACTTATCCTAAGGTTTTCAATATGACTTAGTCTTGTTATATACAGTCATGTCTTGCACAACACATAGGAATCTGAAAAATTGAAGACAGGGTAAAGACAAAGGTTAAAGAAGAAAACCGCAGTCTTGAATTTATACTCACTGAAAGGAGTTCATTGATATGTTCAAGCGTCAATGAAGAACGGTGAATGAACTGTTCAAGATTGTAGTAGCAATGAAGACGTTTTCTGAGTACCATAAAAAAGGTTCCAGTGAAAGTACATTTTTTTTATTGATAATCAGTGTTCGAAGCGATAAAGTTGCTGCAAGATTAACAATGTAATCAAGGCTATAATACGAAGATCCGAATCGAAGTTAGTCATCTGTGAACCAGACCAGTTGCACTAGGCGTCAGTAGTTCCTGAAAGGAATCTGAGTATTATCAATAAAAGAATTGTTAAGATAAAGAACGTACTTGGATTAAACGTCTATTCTTTTGAAGTACGAGAAAATGTGTGCAGGATGTACAACTAAAGGGTTAAAGTGCTCTACAGAAGCTAAGTAAAAGTGATTACTACCTTGTAGTAGGAGTCACCAAGGCTACTCTCTTACCTAGTAGAAGCCAATACCTTATAGTATGGCTCAAAAAATAAGTATTAGAAGTGGTCTTGACCAAGTAGGAGCAACATGGAAGAAATATGCTAAAAATTAACTCAGAAATGCCCTTGGTACACTCTAGGAGCAAGTGGGTTGTTACTTGATCCTTGGAGGCGCAAGTGACCTTAAAACACTAAAATAAGGAAGTTATTTGCCCCTCTAGGCACAAGTAATCCCTTGTAGCAAGTAGCCTTCAAGCACTAAGGCAACGACTCTCCTTATTCCCTCTGGGCGCAAGTGGACCTTGCTAGCTCAAGAAACTAAGGCAAACTCACCTTGTACCACTCTAGGCACAAGTAACACTTGCCTTGTCTCTTGTAGGAGTAAGTAGAGTTAAATTCTAAGGCAAAGAGCTTTCCTTGGCTACTCATGGCGCAAGTACACATATCCTTGGTCTTTGTAAGCGCAACTTGCATACATCTTGAAGATTCTAATTTCAAGGAACATCCTCTGGGTGCCAGTAACACGAGCAAGCAACACTTATTATTTTTATCAATTATTTTACTTGGTTAACATTTGGTCACGTAATTCAAATTGAAGTAAAGACTACACTAAAGAAGCAGAAGAGTTAATTCCTTGGCTACTCTAGGCGCAAGTACACATATCCTTGGTCCTTATAGGCGCAACTTGCATACATCTTGAAAATTCTAAAAGCAAGGAACATTCTCTGGGTGCCAGTAACACCAGCAAGAAACACTTATTATTTTTATAAATTGTTTTACTTCATTAGCATTTAGACACATAATTCAAATTGATGTAGCAACTACACTAAATAAATAGAAGAGTTAATTCAATTCACAACAATTATTTTGGCTCCTGTTCTTCATCTCTCTCATGAGAGCTCAAGAAAATGGAACAAGGAGATAAATAGAAGACATACTCTCAAAATTACATTCGTTAAACTTCTCACCAGAGAAATATTATTATGCCCAATTTAAATCTTGTATATTTATAAGGGGTATTATAATTGTTATTCGATAATTTATTTCTTAGACAAAGAAATTAATAGAACATTTTATATGATTTAATTTCTGGATCTTTGTAGAAGCAAGAACAATGTTGTTCTTCGATTGTAGCCGGTTAATCTATTTACCAGAGTGTAGCAATCCCTCGAGAATTTATATATGAATATACATATTTCCAAAAATATCTTGTGTTACTCATAATAATGTCCTAAACACTATTTACCTCAAGGTCATGAAACCATTAACCAAATACTAAATTATTTATCCGCAAAAGATTCGATTTTTTTTAATTAAGTGAGTATCATATTTAATCCCCCTTTCTACGATATTTCGGGACCTAGAAAATTTCAAGTTAAAAATCCCATCCAGGGCATCTTCAAACATTGCCTTCACCGGTGATGAAGTCTGGCGATCCAATGGGGGCGGTGATGCTTTTTCAAAGCTCGATTATACTTTAAAAACTTCGTTTAACTCGTGCATGTTGTGTTTAAATTAATTTACAAAAAAAAATTGTTTGAGTTCATAAAATTTAATTCTGTTTTTGATTTATGTTCGATATATGTGCTCATTATTATTCTTACAATTCAATTAGAAGGATACATGTTGAGTTCATTAATTTTCCAGATTGTAGTTTTCAAATTAATGCATATTTGGATTGAAATTTGATAGATTTTAGTTTATTTTGTAGTTTTAATCGAGATTATTGATTCGTTATATGGTTGAATATTTATTTTAGTGATTACATGTCTACATATCAAATGGTGCAAATTTTTAATACTTTAAATCGAATTTTGGTTCAAAATTAAATTAGTATGGTTCATGCATTGTTTGTTTGGTTAGTTTGTGTGGCTAAATTGTTATGTGTTAGAATATATGTTATATATCGAGTAGTTTCAAGTTTCTGTTGTGATTATGAGTTATATGTTATTATGAAATGGGTTTAGTTTAGTTAAATTTAAATAATGATATTAGACTTGAAAGAGTCTCGTTCATTCAAATGTCCAGTAATGTTTTAAAAATGGAAAACTTTTATTGAACTTAAAGTAAGAATTTTGTCTAAAATGTTCTTTACGAATTCCTACGAATTGGTGGCATAAGTGGCCGAGTAAAGCTGGTCCAACATTTTGTGGCATGTGATTTTCTAGTAATGAGACTATAGTAAGTACTAATAATACTAGTTAAGGCCAATATATTGCCTCAGGTAGCCTAATTATGTCCAAAAGGATGTTAAGTACGGTATGAGGATTATACTTGGATGATCACCCGTATAATTCAGAGCGTTAGAAACTCCAATATTTTAAAAGATCGTTTTCAAACAAATATTTCAACTTACAATATATTTATATTGAATTTTAGAAAATTATGAATGGTATTTAATACCTAAATCTGAAGTATAAAAAAGAATTTATTTTTTTAATACAGTTATTATCAGAATTTTAAAAAGGTTGTAAATAAAGAAATGATCTTTCCAGCATGTCTATAATGAATTAAATATGAGTCATTTACAATTTAATACGAATTTAACAACACAACTAAATTACAAAGATCATCACGTACAAATTTTAGCATAAATATATAAGAAGATGAACACATATGCATGACATAGACATAAAAGGAATCAAGATCCCTCACCGTAATGAGTTAAAGAACAAAACTGATCCAATCTAAATATAGTACATATATGACTTGTTTTAGGAATTTCACATAACTAATATACATTATCTCAGATGTACTATTACACCATCAATCACCAAAATAAAAATAAAAACAATAGAAAAATGCTAACAACATCTTGACACTAAGATTAAATATTTCTAAGCCATACTGTCACTACCCACAAACTTTTAGTGCAATGTCATGTCAATTATAGTCTCATTAGCGTCCTTGAGTTCCATCTCTTGATCTTCAGCAAATCTTGTAGTTTCCTGAGTTTGCACAGCCGGGGGAAGTTGTTCTTATCTGCAATCCTTTCTTTTTAGATTTATTAACTGGGTTTGACTGAGAATGTCATCACTCTCAATAATATCCCTAACAGAGATACCTTAAAATATCTCTTTATCCATGTTCAAGAATGTTATTCCAAAGGCATTGGAAATCTCCTTAAGGGATATACTTGATATTTGAAATTGCCTTTCCCTATATGATCATTGTTAAAAGACTAAAAAATCATAAAACAATCTAAATTAGGAAGGAAAAAAGCAAAATATGTATAAATATAATGGTTTGACCATACTGTATTTGGGTTCCATCTACAATTTAAAAAATAAGAGACGAGAATGGAACATAAAAGGCAAACTAGTCAATATTCAAAGATACTAAGATGTTCATCTGTATTTAAATTGAAGTATGATATCAATCATGTTCAAAATTTTATTTACATAAATTCTAAATAAAAATCATTATAACCATAAACTATACAACAAATAAAAAATGCTAATTGACATGCATACACTTCCTAAACTTATTAATAATATCTCTAAATGCTAAACAAATTTCTTGAAACTTATTAACTCACCTATCTTGTAAATATAAACCTCATTAATAAAATATAATGTATTAAGCTTCGTAAACAATTGGACTTGTTATAATTAAACTACTTAATTAATAAATTAATAACCGCACATATAAAATAAATAAAATAAAATATATATCTCTAAACTAAACAAATATAAACTAACAATTAAATAAAATATTAATTATTTTTTTTCATTTCTCATCATTTATCTTGTAATTATTTCAATAACTTCTAGACATCGGTAAACAGTGCATGTATGGCGAATATAATAAAGTAAATATAAAAGAATATCACCTGTAAATGTTACCGTGATAGAGATATCTGGAGCAATTTCTTCATTGTTTACTACAAGAAATGCATAAATTATAACGAAAAGAACAAAATAAGTACATTGGTGCCTTAAAAATTTGAAGGAGATTTCTTACCACATAAACTTTATGCAAGGGAAAATAAGGTGAAATTTGTTAAGCATGTATATACCGCGAATAATACAACAATATGATTTGAAAGTGTATTTCATTGACCAAATTATAACGATTATATCATTGAGGGTGTAATCGAAAGATTATGAGTAAAGGTTCTTGCTAATTATAATGATTGAAGGAGTGTTTTGATTAGAAGATGATAAGAAAAACATGGATCGAAAGGGTGTTAGATAGGGCAACACGATATACGATTATAAGAAATAGGTGTTGAACGAAATAGGTGTTGAACTGGAGATGTTAATTAAATGATATGATGGGAAAGCGACGATGATATGAGTTGATATTGTATGAGGGCGAGAAAAGATATAAGATGATATAGAGTGAGCCGGTGAAGGGGATGAAGGATAGAAGATGATATCGAGTGAGCGGAGAAAGAAATATGCAATGATATAATATGATGATGAAGAAAGAATTACAAGATTTTTTTAATAAGGAGAAGAGATCAGCTGCTATTTTTTTATTCATAGACTAGAACGATATGGACAAATCTAAAACTTTCTAAAAAGAAAAAAAAAGATACTTATAAGACACAAACTTAAACCTTTTAGTGTTTGAGAGATTTTTCCTATTTATAAGGATATTGGGATAACACGTGATTTTTTATTCAGGTTCGACAAGGATCTAGATGAAACTAGAAGTTTCTAGAAGAGAAATGATAGTCAGACTGTATTATATTATGTTATATTATATTATATTATATTATATTATATTATATTATATTATATTATATTATATTATATTATATTATATTATATTATATTATATTATATTATATTATATTATATTATATTATATTATATAATATAAAAACTTTGCAAAACGTATTATTTTGCGACTTATGTTCTATAAAGATCATTATTTTATTCAAAATCTTGAACATCATACATGTACTACTTGTTACTGCTTGTTGAACATTACAAAATGTTTTATTCTATGAAACATGTTTAGTTTGCAAAATATTTATTTAAATTGCAGAACATACACATTATACTTATTAAACATAAATGACCTTCAACAAATTTAATTAATTATTGATATTCTTAAAAGATACTTCACAAAATAATATTTTTGATAGTGTTTTGATTGCAGAACATAGGTGGTCTCCGTGGTCTCCGAGGTCTCCAACAAAAACGGGGTCTCCATAGAAATTTTCAATTATATTATATTATATTATGTATACGTACACTATGACTAGAAATTTCTTGGGCCGCATATCTTACAAAATTCTCAAATACATCATTTTGAGGCATATTTTTGTAACCTTAATAATCTCCCAAATTTCCCAATAATAATCTATTTAAAATTATTAAATTCTAATTAATTATAAAAAAATTTCTCCCAACGATTCAGAAAGGTAAATTTCATTATTGCCGGTATTGACATGTAGAATGGGACGAGAATAAAGCTCAACGCGATTATAATATAAAAAGATAAAATCTATTATTCCCAATAAATTCCTAAAATTTAAAGGGATTAAAACTGAATCATTAAAAGGATTATATTAGCTTACCCTATAATTATATGTACGCCTAGATTTTAAAAAAATGATGACACATATAACAAAGTCGAGACACCTCTTAATTCCAGCGTCAAACTTCCAAAAACCCAAATCCCATATTTTCATAATTATGTATTCCAACAACCTCCAAAATTTGTTATCACCAAATTCCTTCATTAATTTTTTAAAATTTGAAAAATTGATATTTCCTCATGTAGAATAAAAACTAGGGTTTCGTTTATAATTAATTCTACAGTTTGTGAGTTTAAAGTTTTAATGGATGTCTTGCGTTCGGGACTAGAATGCCTACGTGATATGTTCCAACAATCAATATATGAGTAATTTGTAGGGGTTGAATACAAATTATAAATTTTCAACTATTTCAACTTGAACAATTGCTAAACTAAAATCAGAATACAAGACATAAAAATTTCAGGTGGTTTGTTTTTGACTTGCCACCAGAGTTTTTTTATTAAAGAAGTAATCTATGCAAATTACAAGAACTTCACAACTGCGTTTTACAGTGTTTTTCAAAGAGATAGTGCTCTCGACTAAGCTCCATTGCAAAAACTCTATGTTCTTATTTCTTAGAGAATACATTGCTGTTTCTTGGTTTATAAATCATCAAGTTACAATGCTTGCTAGATAATATATAACACATTCTTCGAGGTCCAACAAAATTGCTTTTTCATTCTCATTCCCGTGATGCTTGACAAATGATGCTAGATTGTATCTTTATATATTTCTTTGAATATCCCTCCAATTTGTCATCCATGGAAATGGAATGTTTCTTCTTCTTCACTATCCAAGATCATATGGACATTTTATCTTGGATTCCAATTTTCAAACTGAGATCTTTTATCAGCCCATGTTGTGACGCCCTCCAAACCCGGGTCAGAAGTTTGGGGCTCACAATGTACACACACAATATGTAACCATGTATATAAAATATTATATATATTGACCCTTCTTTATACAACCGCAGATCGCAACAGGTTAAAGTATGAAAACAAGCAACAACCTTAACTTTTATTACATCGTACCAAATCCCATATAGTTCAACTTACAACTAATAATGAAATAATTCTTACAATCTTGCATAACTCAACTACAATATAAAGCTCCTGCTATCTCGATCCAACTTAGCCTAGAATCCTAGCTCGCACACTAGACTGGAAATCCTCGTTATCAACAATTTCCTTTTTAACTGTGGAATAACATAAACAGATTTGCAAGAGTTAACTAACTAGCTCAGCAAGTCATCATAGCAATAACTGAGATTAAACAATTATCAATTGGAATGAAATATATGAATCAAGTTTCTTGATAAGCAATGATTAGAATTGGATATTCAATTTCATATAAAGAAACCAAGGTTAGACTGCTGATCAGTCACGCACTAACCCGAGCAAGGCACACAACTCTTCTCTCTATGCTTGATCCAAGGCACACATTGGCCTAATATGACCACGAATCTGGTCTGACCACGAATCTAGTCTGACCACGAATTTGGTCCACATTTATAAAACCATCCAGTTCTAAAATGATTCAATATGATAAATATTGTACTTTAATAAAACAGAATCATAATTATCATTGATAAAGCATTTACCTTGGAGCATGAAACAATTCATAAGTATTTCCAGGGTATATCAGGGTATGTACAAAAAATGACTTTCAAACCCGAAGAAGAATAAATGAACAATAGTTTCATGGTTGTATAAGGTTTAGTTCTTTGATATTTCAGGGTTGTAGAATATATAAGTCTCTGTATGACACTGTTTGGTGTATAGTGTATATGTATTTGTGGAGTAGTATTATATTTGTATGGTTTATCTCTGGGAAATCAACAATCGAGGGTTTACAAGAATAAGGCTTACAGCTCGAGGATCAAATGTTGTGATCAGGGTTCAAGGTTAAATGATTCAAAGCACTTACAATATAAAATAAAATTATTTTGAAAACTAGCAACATGTTACGAGAAAGTTCAGAAATATTTGCAATACATCTTAAGAAAGGTTCAGAAGTACTTCCCTTATCACAGATGATTTCCAACCTTACTTGTACTCATCTAACAATTCTACTCATCAATCACTTTTATTCTTTTTCTATGCCTTGCTTCTATTCATCGATCACTTGCTTTCTTTTTCTACGCTTCAGTCCTATTTATTGATCATTGGCTCTCTTTTATATGCCTCGCTTACTCTGCTAGGCATCAGAAGTATCTATCAATATTCAATCTCATATTATTCTAATCGTCACATAGACGTCATAAGCTTTTCTCTACCCATCGTTTTACCCAAATCCGATTTACGGATTGAAAGTTATGACCAAAACTGTGACGGCCTCAACCCGGGGTCAGGAGTTGACGTCACCAAACACAATTACCAATAATATAAACAATAAGATTATTATTAAAATATACTAACTTAACCCCAAACCAAGATCCAATCCAGGTTCAAGTATAATTCAGGTTCTCATTAATACAAACCATTTATTCCACATCTAACACACTCTATCTTTATTCAGCAACTCATCAGACCTCATGGCCTGATACAAACTACCTCAGAGGAGCCGGGTCCTGAAGGGGCGGGAACATGGGTCTGTCTAACTGGTCTTCTAGGCATCTGCGAGATATACATAACAGTTTGCAAGGGTGAGCATAATCGCTCAGCAGCACCAACATATGAATAACGGAATAAAAGCAGTAATGTAACAATAATAGGAACAGAGCTGTAATCACGATATCAACATTTATAATGAAAATCGTAAATAAGTGGATATCACTAACTAGCATGCTTTATCAAAACAACATAGTAGTGTGCTGTGTAAATTCCAGAGTTCAATTTTAGCATGCTAATCACTTTTATAAAACCGCTGTATCAACTACTCATGCTTTTACGGAAATCACAAATCGAAATTAGATACGTAGTGGATATGTGAAGATAGTTGATCAGGCTATCAACACCAGACGGCTCTAACTGCCATCCCATTTACATGTTCCGGAACTCAGAGACTAGCTGGGACATGCTGGACTAATCGATTTTATATTGCGCGCAACCGAATTAGCCTCTTACACCATCTCAATAGGCCTACTATGGCCCCAATGTATCCCATATCTAACCGTTTTATCCAGTTTTTCAAAACACTTGTACCTATCTCATTTTCAAAATCATTTATTTAAACGGCACACATATAAAATCCATTTCGCAAATCATTTCATTCGAGATAGGTACCTTTCGAAGTTACTTTTCCCCAAAACAATTTGAAAATTAGTGATTTATAACTACAGGGGATACGTAACTTAAAACGTTTATGTTCCATTACGAGAATAAAACATTTACCTATTCATACGTACTGAACCATAAAAGAATGGTCAGGGGTACTTGCCTTGCAATGCTTTACAAAACCCTAAGTAGCTTTCACGCTGACCTCGGTCCTGGGGAAACTCGACTGGGATCTACAAATACAGAATAACCTATTCAGTTATACCGACATGCTTGATATCCTCAAATCCTAATTACACAATCTAACAACCCGACTCGTATAGTTATTATACACGTAATCACGTAGAATATAAGTACGTACGTTTATAAATATATTTTTAGAAAATTTTGGCAGCAAATTCTTTATTTATAAGACTACCCGTCGATTACAATCGACGTCAACAATCACAACAATCCACATTATCACTTCACCATTTTATACAACATACATCCCAACACCAATCAAAATTAATTACTTAAGTCCGAAAATATTTTACGTAATTATTTTATTTATTTATAAAATTTAGGACTCAGAACATCGTCATCACCGTCCACAGTTGACTCACAGAAGTTCATCGTCAACGGCGGTAAAATTTACGGGTACCCGATTAATTTCGGGTTTCCATCGTAAATTCTACCAATTATTTCGAAAATAATTTTCAACACAAAAAATTAATATCACGAATGTTAATCAATAATTCCCTGCAATAAAAGGAATTAAAATGAAAATTTAGCAACAATCCAAACCAACAGAAAACAAACGGCCCAACAAGGCCCAAACCACCAGCCCAACTGAGATGCCCAGCTGAGCAACCCAACTGAGAAACCCCACAGAGCAGCACCCGCAGCACACACGGCCACGCGCCTCCCACACACACACACAACACAGTCATACACACAACACACACACACACACAAGTATATACAGAGCACACACATATATACAAGTATATATATGCATATCAACTGAACAAAAATAGAACCAAGCCAAACTGAGAAACAGCGGCGGCTCACTGGAAAACAAGCCGGAAAGCGGCGGTGAAACACAGGGCAAGAACAGCCGAAGGAGGAAGGAAGAAGATGGGCCGAAAAAGAAAGGAAAATGAGAAGTAACAGAAGAGAAAGAGAGACAATCTAGAGCACAGCTGAGAGAGACAAAGGGAATTGATGTTTATCTCCCCCATTTAACTGATTATTCACCCTCCTGAAACAACCAACGCACGACACGTGTCCAACTTCGTTGGATACGTGTCGTTTTATTTTTTATTTTGACTGACTACAAGCCCTACACGTCATTTTAATCTATTTTTAAGGGTACAATTCGTAATTAAATATTAGTCAAAACATTGCCAAAATAATCTTAAAATGTTACAGATATCCCAAAGTTAATTAAATCATAAATTTCAAAATTTTAAAAACAATTTTTAAGGTACGCTTTGTACCCGCTTTTTAACAAATAACGAAACGACGCGCGGGTAAAACGATTTCCGAAAATTTCCAAAATAATTCTAAAATTCGCAGAATAATACAAACGTAATAAATTATAAGTTTCATGATTTTTTGAAGATTTCCTGATTTAAATATGGATTTTACAAATAAACACAATCAGAAAATCATTTAAAAATAAATAATTAATAAAATCTTGATTTCTCAATTTTATAAAGTCCTAAAAATAATTATTAAAATTATAAAATTATAAAACCAATTTTAGAAATAATCCAAGTATTTATGAAATTAAAACTACAATAAAATCACTTGTACAAGCGAAATAAAATCATATAACTCATTAATAAATCACACAATTCAATCCCACTTATCAACAAATCATAAATAATTAAATAACAATCAGTAACTGCTGCCAAAACCAATACACACCTTTATTTAATTATTCAAATCTTTATTACACTTTTAAATATTAAAATAAAAAGAAAAATACACGAGTCGTTATATCTTTTCCCCTTAAAAAGATTCTATCCCCAGAATCTGACTTAACTAAACAGATGAGGATATTTATCAAGCATGTCTGACTCTAGTGCCCAAGTAGACTCTTCTACTCGAGAATTTCTCCACAAAACTTTTACTATAGGGATCAACTTATTCCTAAGGACTCGTTCCTTACGGTCTATGATTTGAATCGGTTGTTCCATATAGGACAAATCTAGCTGAAGTTCAATCGGTTCATATTCTATGACTTGGTTCGAACTAGGGATATAGGGCTTCAACATAGATACGTGGAACACATTATGAATGTGCTGCCACTGCGGTGGTAACGCTATCTCATAAGCAACCTTCCCCACTTTCTTCAAAACCTTAAAGGGTCCTATAAATCTAGGGCTAAGTTTACCCTTCTGACCAAATCGTACTAACCCTTTCCAAAGTTGGGAAAGTAACAGGGCTGAAACTGTAATTTCCACCCTCCACCGCCACGTCGCCGGCGGTGACTTCGCCGGCCGACATTCTTAAGCTCAGAAACATACAGGAAGGTGCAGATCGATGCTCCTTAGTGCCAACAACTCATTCATGTAGTTGGTTTTTACCAATAAACAACAGAGCGGCTGGAAAACCCGCTCGAAAAAGACGCCGCCGCCGTCGAGTTCAAGAACTCCGGCGACGCGGTTCCGACCCCTTCCCGGAATTTTTTGACATATTTATATATACGAATTGATTGCAAATTTCATCAGGAAAATTAATCAAACATCAAAATCACTCAAAAACCCTAGGAGTAGAAAGCCTTAATTTCAATTAAGAATATTCATATGAACTATAAACCTTAATTCTAAATTCTGAGAATCAAACAGCAATTTTAACATGTTATTGAGCTCTAAATTAGTCATATAATATACCAAAATGACCAGGATAAAATTATCCACAAGATACAATCATCAAATCACACAAACAACATCAACATCAAAATTCCTCTTTTAATCATTATACATTCGAATTAAAATAAATAAATAAGAAAATAACCTTTATTTCTGCACTGAAATTGATGATTGATTATGATAGAACTTTTCAAGAGCTTCGATTTGGTATATGGCACGCTTGATTCCGAGTTCAATAACGCTTCCGTTTTTTGTTTTGATTCTCAAGAACGCGACGATTAATCGAGTTTTTCTCTATAATTCTATATTTTTACTAATCTTATGATTATACGAATAAAATGAAATAAGAAAAGGGCTATTTATATTTATAGAATATTAATACCCAGTGGATCGTATTGGATCGAAAAATAAGTTGGTTAGCCGCTAAGTAACTGCAAAAATGATCCGATTTTATACCCGTATTGGATAATTATCCAAATCGGGCTTCTAATAAAACACTTTATATGAAAATAATGTAATAATATCCCGTATTCCGAGAATACAGGTTCTATTGATCTATCGAAATGATTCTCGTATCGAAAATTTTGTGCCGGGACGCGTACGGGTTAAACCGTAATCCGGATCGAAAAAGTCAAAACACGAAAAATGTCCGGAATTATTAGATTATGTTAGGAAGGATTTTCGAAGAGTTTTGGGTTGTAAAAACGGTTGAAGTTAGATGATTCCCAGTTTTATAAAATAGTTTTGTAATTATTCAGAAAATAATTAATAAATTCATAAATCATTATAAAATCGTATAAAAATCCAAAAATTATCAAAAAAAAACCGTAATTATCTATATTTTATTCTGGACATAATAAAATTAACATACCTATACTTTACCACATATAAACATCCACATATCGACATCAATCACATAATTCACCAAAAATCATTTAATAATCATATAATAATTTTTTATTGATAAAAATAATTACACGCTATATCCCGGATATTACACATGTGCTCTGTCAGATTTGATATATGTGATATGTTAAGTCACTATCAATTGGTACTTGCTACATTAGACATTGACAGTGTAGTATTCTTAGCTATTGATGGGCCTATCCATTTGCCATTGAAAGTCTGTTCTCCTTAGCCATTGATGGCTCACTTCATTTAATTATTATTACATGGCATCAAGTATAAATAATTAGCCACCCTATTCTATTTATCCATTAAGTCAGTGAAGACTATGGAATGAACAATCACAATAATGACTATCAAATGAGATCTTCATGAAAAATGCTACAAATTCTTATCACAGATAAGTTACTCTATCAATGGCTATCATACAATTATATTTTAGCCATTGATAGCTACTTCCTACTTTATGAAACTTTGTGCTATATGGTTTATTTATCATCAAAAGTACATGTGATTCCTAAGATTCTCCCTCCCAATTTATGACTGGTAGAATAATAACCAAAAATTATCTTCTTGATGATAAAAAAAATATATTGTGAATGAAATTACTTTAAAGAAGGTACAACAAATTATCATTAACCTACTGAGTTTTTCAAGGTACAGAAAATACAAGTGAAATGATAATAGATTACTTTGCTCCTATAGTCTGAGCTGATCATTTTGCTTCTTTTCGCCTTAACTGGTTGTAACCATGTTGCCTTTGGAGAAATCCATAGAAGATCTATTCATCTTTATTTTTATTGTTCAGCATTCCTATGAGGTATTCCAGATAATCATTACTGGCTACCTTTAGCTGATCCTTGAGTCTGAAAAATCTTCTGCAGCCATCTTGATCTCTGAATTCCATCAAATGATTTGGTTGATGATGAATTTTTTTTACCAGTTAAGGGAATAGCTAATTTCATATTGTTAGGAATATGTTGTGTACTTGATGATAAGTTAAACAAAACACCTTAGTAGATTTAACTTAGTGTTTTTTAGCTTTCAACGGATGATCACTTTAACATCCATTGAAAGGGTAGCTTATGTTTTAATAAGTTTAGTAGCACATTTCTGCATACTTTAATGCCTTACAGAACTAGATGTCGTAGAATGTCTTAAGTCATGTTGACTATTAGATTGATATGCAAGATAGGTTAGCTAACTGTAAATATGAGATGCCTTGTAATCTTGTATAAGTGAAATAGAGTTAACAGCTATGAAGATGCTTTCAATAGATGTTCCACAAGAATTCAACGGATGATCAACTAAGGTTTCAACGGATGTTCAACCAGACTCTCAACCGATGATCCACCAAAGTCTCAATGGATGATCCCACGGAGTTTCAACAGATGATCAAATTTAAAAGCAGTTGATAGTGACTTGACAGTCACATGCGTTGATTGTATGCAAATCGAATGTGGCAACCTATTTATAGGTTTTAGAGAACAAAGAAGCATTTCCATTTCCATGCTAAACTAAAGATATTCAAAGATGCTGGATGGAGAAATGAAGAAGCATGAAATTAGACTAGAAATATTTTGTCTTATATGTTTGTCTTTTTATCATGTAACTTGGTGATATATAAACCAAGGGTAGAAAATAAAACGGTATCCAAGTTAGTAAGCAATTACCAAGGAAACAGAAAAAGTTGTATCTGTAAAGAATTTCTATGTTCTTTATAAGTTCAACTTGTAAGTAGCTGTGTGCAAAACATTGCATCACAAAGTTCTCTTATTAATATATATCTCTGGTGGAAAAATTAAATCCACCAGAAAGTTTTTAAATACCTGTATTTGATTACTTTGTATTTGATTTCTTCACTACTTTCATTCCGCACTTTAGCTAAATCAAACACAGTTATATATTTATAGTAGAACAGCTCTTAAAATTCAAAAGCATCCAGAATTACATTCAACCCCCCTTTCTGTAATTCTTTGTTAGATTGTTTGGGAATAACAATTGGTATCAGAGCAAGCTCTTGAAGTACAAAGAGTTTAAAGATCACAACAACTAACAAGATGGGCATAAAAGATGTTGGAGTAAAGATTCCATTTCTGGAAAAAGACAATTATCACCATTGGAAGGTGAAGATGCACCTGCATCTCCTCTCTCAAGATGAAGAATATGTGGACTGCATTGAGAAAGGTCCTCATGTCCCTATGAGAGCTGCTACAGGAAATGATCCTAGAGCAAAATGGTCCGATCCAGATATTGAACAAGTTCGTAAGGATAAGAAGGCCATGGACATTTTGTTTAATGGTGTTGATGGTGACATGTTTAACAACATCATAAACTTCAAAACTATTAAAAAGGTCTGGGATACAATCCAAGTTATATGTGATGGAGCTGAGCAAGTAAGGGAAAATAAAATGTAACTCTTGATTCAGAAATGTGAGCATTTTCATAGTGAAGAAAGTGAGTCACTCACAGATTTTCAGTAGATTTCTAAAGCTTCTGAATGCTCTAAAGTGGCATGGAAGAGTTTACCAGACAAAGGACTCAAACCTCAAATTTCTTAGATCTCAACCAAAGGAATGGAAGCCTATGACAGTCTCACTAAGAAACTCTCAAGATTACAAGAAAATTACCTTAGATAGACTGTATGGGATTCTAAAGACCTATGATCTTGAAATAGAGCAAGATGAGAAGCTGGAGAAAGGAAGAAAGAAAGGAGGATCCATTGCATTGGTTGCTGAGCAAGAAAAAGAGAAGGAGATAAAGATTGAAGCTGTGAAATCTGCACAAAACCTTAGAGTTTGTGAAGGCAAGGGAAAAGGGCTAGTAGCTAAATATGAAGACCATCTTAGTCAAGATGACATGGATGATGTTATATCTGGGATATAACGTGTAATTATTTTTGCTGATAAATAAATATTCTATATTTATTCTATGATTATTCTGTGAATTATTTGTTAAGTGGTATATGTGTTTGGATATTTAATTTGATATAATTTGAGTATTCTAATTTTTATATGTCCAAAATAAAGTATAGATAATTATCATATTTTTCTATTAATTTTTATGTTGTTTAATGATGTTATAAAAGATTTATGGATTTAATAAATTATTTTTCCGAGTATTTATAAACTATTTTGTATAATCGGGAACCAACCGACTTCACCCGTTTTTACGTTTTTACAACCCGAAACTCTTCCGAGAACTCCTTCGTAACCTAATTGCAATATTACAAGCATTTTCCATATTTTAACTTTTTCGATCCGGCGTATGGTTTTCCCCGTGCGGGTCTCGGCGCAATATTTTCGATACAAAATTCGTTTCGGTAAATCGATAAAACCCGTATTTTTTAGAAACGGGATCTTTTTATTGAACTATTATAATTATCATCTCATAGTACTTGAAAGGTATATGTCATAGCCTATTTGTTTATTCGAGGATTTAACTCAACTCAAATAAGAATGTAACAAGTAAATAGTGGTTCTATCGTCAAAGAGATCTTTCAAAGTAACATATGTCAAAGGATTAAGGAATATTGTTCATCTACAGACTTGAGGAATTAATTCACTGGGAGAAGTTCAAGAAATTGATCAAGCCTCAGTGATATAAATCAAGATTGTGGATTTAAGCAAGTGTCAGAGATCTTGTCAGGGTATCAGATAATTACAGGGATTTAATCTGAAAAAATCAAGTTATTAAAGTAAAGACATAAAGAAACGTCACGGAAATTAGTCACTCATGAACCAGACAGTACATCGAGTGTCAACATTAAAGTGGTGGAATTGATTCATAATTTTCAGAAGATTTTCAGAAGAATGGTTGCAGTTCAAGAGTAGTATTAATTCTCTATTAATTAATTAAGTCATATAATTTAATTAAAAAAATAAATTATATCTGCAAAGATTAATTTATTGATTAATTGAATTAATTGATTAATTAACGAATTAATATTATTGATTTTCAGAAGTGTAATTGAATTAAAATCAGTTTTAATTCAATAAGATAATTAAACTTGAACTGGCATGACAATCCAGATTGTCATGCCGATTGTCATGCTAGGTCATTTTAATTGTCTCACCGAAAGTTCTAGCAGGGAGGAGAATTGTCTTGCCAGTTCAGTTTGATAGTCTTGCTAGTTCAATCTTTTTTCTCACCGAAAGTCATGGTGGTTCAGCCGATTGTCTTGCTAGCTCAACCGATTGTCTCACCGATTGTCTCGCCAGTTCATTTGATTTCTGTTGATTGATTAAAAGACAACTGCATCTGACATTCATTAACACCTACAACATTCATTACAGTTCAACCAATTAAAGAACACATTGAAGCAGCAGCCGCGAACAAAGTTTAACTCTCAACTTCAGTTCATTTATTTCTACTCATTAAAGTGAAATCTAAACCACTAGAAATTATTCTCTTGTTCTTGTGTAACTATCTAGCGGATCAAAATCCCTAGAACTTAATCTCAAATTGCTTCTAGCATTTGATCTTTTTATCGCAAAAAAAAAAGAAAAAGTTCATGTCGAATTTATTCTAGATTTGTGATAATTTATTTGAGATTAATTCCTTGTAATCGATACCGTTGTTGTAACACCTTTCAAGTTTAATAATAGTTTTATTTAACTTGAATTTTGTTTCACTTTTTTATTCCGCATTTAATTCGATTAAATGGTAAAGTTTGTATTCAACCCCCATTCTACAAACATATTGGGACCTAACAATTGGTATCAGAGCCTTCTGATTAACGAACAAATCAAGATCCTATACTTTTGTGATTCTTCCACTCCTTGAATTTTTATTTATTCAAAAATTCATAATGACTTCACAAAAAGTTATAACTGTTAAAATTCCACTATTCGATAAAGAAAATTATATTATGTGGAAGAAGAAGATGCTCTTGTTCTTACAAGTTGCAAATCCCAAATATCTGGATGTGTTAAAGAAGGGTCCAAAAATTCCGATGTTTATTGAACCAGAGGTTATAGAAAATGATGTTGTAATTACCAAAGCTAGAACCTATGCAAAAGAGCCTGAAGATTTTACTCCTGCTGAAAACGAAGAAGCCTCCTTGGATGCCAGCCTTCAATTAATTTTAATTGATTCCCTTGATTCCTTGATGAACAGACATGTGATGAACTGTAAAAATTTAAAACACATCTGGGAAACTATTGAGGTGATTAATGAAGGCATAGAGGAAGTTAGGGAGAACAAGTTAGAGATCCTAACCTCTGAATATGAACATTTTAAATCCAATCCAGGAGAAGGAATTATTGAAGTGTTCGAGAGGTACAATGCTTTGATCAACAACTTGAACATAAATGGAAAATACTATTCAATCAGGGAGGTCAACAAAAAGTTCCTTTTAACACTGCCAACTCATCTTGAACATAGAATCACTTCCATAAGAGAAGCGAGAGATCTGAGTGAGATTTTTTTGGAAAGGTTCTATGGTGTGTTAAAAATATATGAGTTGGAGCAGATTCAGCAGAATGAAGTCTACGGGAAAGGTAGAGTGGGCAGCACGTCTACTGCTCTAGTATATGAACAACAACAACAACAACTACAACAATCTCAACAGTCGGAGAGAATGGTACAGTCTTCCAAGGCTGAAGAAAATGTGATAGTAGCAGAATTTGATCCTCCTACTACAAATCAATCCGGTGATGATTTTTACTCCTTGGAAGAGCTGGAGCAATTGGAAGATGAGTTAATGGCCCTGATTTTCAAGAGACTCTCCAATGTCAGATTCAAGAGGAATCCCAAGTTCAAGTACAAGTCCAACTACAACAGATTCCAGAAAGGTGGATCTTCATCCTCTAACACTAGCAGTGGTGGATACAAAACAAGGATGGTTGATCGGAGCACCATTTGATGCTTTAACTGCAATGAGTTGGGACACTTTGCCACAGAATGCAGGAAACCAAAGCAAGTAAGGAAGAACTCTTATGATTCAAATCAGAAGAGTAAATCTGAAAGGGCTTACCTGGCAAAGGGAAGAAGCTGGGATGATACTGATAGTGAAGATGAAGAAGTTGGGAATCTTGCTCTTATGGCTATTGATGGAAATACTTCATCGTAAAGACAATAGGTAAAATTTACTGATGCTGAATTAGTTTATCATCTAGGAGGCTCCTTAGATTGTGCTCGTCGTGATAATGAAATGTTAATTCAACAAATCAAAGACCTTGAGAAAGAGGTCAATGAATTAAGACTTGTGCACATTAATCAAGACAAATTAAAAGAACAAGTATCTTTTCTAGAGAATAGAGGTGACTGTTATAGACAACTCGAAACTATTCTCAAAGACAAAATCACCGGTCTTGAGACTAAGGTTAAAGCTTACTTTAATTCTTGCTCGAAGGCTAAAGAGTTCTACAATAAGCAAGCTATTAATCAAACATTTGGAGTAGGTTATGATTACAATGTTACTATTGGAGAATTAGGCATAAACTCCCCTCCTCATATATGTACTAAAGGTAGGGAAGTACCATATGTGTTTAAGGGTGTTGATAAACCCTTCTATAAAGAATCAATTGCTGAACCATTTGATGAGACCTCATTTATTATTCAAGAAGAAATACATGCTGAAGATCTTGCTAATGAGAAAGTTGTTTCCAAGCCAAGTGTGTCGAAAGCTTCAGTCAAATTTGTGAAAGCAACTAAGACTAACTCAGACACACATGAGTTGGATAACAAAAATGCCATGTCTACCATGCATTATTTGCCTGTTGTTAATTCCTCTCATAAAGTTTGTGGTGCTCCTAATTGTATGTCTTGTGCTTTTAATTTGATGTATGCTTATTTTAATGGTAAGCATGTTTCTAGTGATAAGACTACTCCTCGTCGGCATGTGAATAATAGGAAGCATAATAAGTCTAAGACTGCTAGTCCTCCTAAAGCTAGAAAGGAGACATTTGTGCCTAAGCCTAAACAGAAATTTGTTAAGGCTGTTTACAAGGTTAAATTTCCAGTCGTTGAGAACATAAAAGTTAAGAATGTTGTTTTGCCTGATAAAGGCCAATTCTACAAGTATGCCAGACCCAACCAAGTTTGGGTTCCGAAGTAGGTCTAATCCATTTGTATTACAGGGGATTAAACAGGTGGAACCGGTAGTGTGGATTCTTGACAGCGGATCGTCAAGACATATGATCGGAGATAGAGCCCTGCTATCAAATGTGGTTGAGAAAGTTGGCCCATTGGTTACCTTTGGAGATAACAACAAAGGTTTAACTGAGGGATATGGCTGTTTGAAAGCTGAAAATGTTATCATTGATAATGTGTATATTGTGCAAGGACTTGAACACAATCTGCTTAGTATCAGTCAGTTCTGTGATAAGGGCTACTATGTTTTATTCGACAAGCTGAAGTGTTAAATCCATCATAAGAAAAATGAACAACCCTCCTTGATGAGGATCCAGAAAGGAAATTTGTTCGTATCTGACATGAACTCTGGAAGCAATCCTGAAGTCAATTGTTTCTATGCAAAGGCATCGTCAAACGAGAGTTGGCTATGGCACAAGAGACTTTCCCATCTCAATTTTAAAACAATGAATTTTCTTGTTAAGAGAGAATTGGTCAGAGGTCTGCCTCAACTAGAATTCTCCCCAGAAGGACTGTGTGAGGCATGCCAGAAAGGAAAGTCAAAGAAAGCAAGTCACAAAGGCACTGACACATCCTCCATAACTGGTATTCTTCAATTATTGCACATGGATTTGTTTGGACCAGTTAATGTTCTTTCGATGTCAAAAAAGTGTTACTGTCATGTGATAGTTGATGACTATTCCAAGTATACATGGGTATTATTCCTTCACTCTAAAGATGAAACTCCACAAGCTGTGATTGATCATATCAAGTTGATCGAGTTAGATTCTAATGTCCCTATTAGAGCGATAAGGTCAAATAATGGAACAGAATTCAAGAATTCACTTCTCAATGGATTCTGTACAGGCAAAGGGATTACCAGAAAATACTCAGCTCCTAGAACCCCTCAGCAGAATGGAGTGGTAGAAAGGAAGAATCGTACTTTGATTGAAGCTGCAAGAACTATGTTAAGTGAATCAGGTCTTCCAATGTACTTTTGGGCTGAAGTTGTCAATACCGCATGTTATACTCAGAATTGAACTCTAATCAACAAGGACTTCATGAAGACTCCGTATGAGATTATGAATGAACAGAAACCTTCTATCAAATACTTTCATGTATTTGGTGCCAGATGCTTCGTGCTCAAGGATGGAGATGATCGTCGTGGCAAGTTCGAGGCAAAGGCATATTAGGGTATTTTTGTTGGTTATGGAAGAAGATCATACAAGGTGTATATCATTGATCAACATAGAGTAATTGAAAGTGTCAATGTTACATTTGATGACACTAAACTCCCAAGTATCCAAACTGAAGATCCTTCTGAGCAACTGAAGTTTGATGATATGTTAGATTCAGAATCAGATAATGATCAAGTACCTGAGGTTGCTACTGGTGAAGAACCTGTTAATTATGATGACACCCAAGGTAATGGTGATGGAAACATTGGCAATAATGGAGATACCAATGCTACTGACGGAGAATCATCAAGTCAACCTGGCAACAACTCAGGGGGAGATGCTGAAGGATCAACTAGTAGGACACAACATCCCAATGTATTTCGAGGCGAATCATCAAGATCAAATCTTCCAAGACAGACTGTCGGGAATAAAGCTCATCCTTTTGAGTTGATTATTGGTGATCCAGATGTTGGAGTCAGAATTAGACGTGCTACTCAAAATGAATGTCTGTTATCAGGATTTCTTTCTGAGATGGAACCTAAGAAGATTGAGGAAGCATTGACTGATCCAGATTGGGTGATTGCTATACAAGATGAACTCAATCAGTTTGAACATCAACAAGTCTGGAAATTGGTACCTAGACCTACACACAAGAAATCTGTTGGTACTCGGTGGGTATTCAGGAATAAACTAGATGAAGATGGTGTAATACAAGGAACAAATCAAGACTGGTAGCTAAAGGGTATTCTCAAGCTAAAGGCATTGATTATGATGAAACCTATGCTCTAGTGGCTAGAATTGAGGCCATCAGGATATTTTTGGCATTCGCAGCATTCTCGAACTTTAAAGTTTATCAAATGGATGTCAAGAGTGCATTTCTGAATGGAAAGATGGATGAAGAAGTGTATGTAGAGCAACCTCCTGGTTTTGAAGATCCAAATCATTTGGACTATGTCTACTTTCTTTTCAAAGCTATCTATGGTCTCAAACAGTCTCCGAGAAAATGGTATGACACTCTTTCTGAATTTCTTATTGAAAATGGCTTTATTAGGGGTGTCATAGACAAAACTCTCTTTTCTAAAAAGTGTAAAAATGATACTATATTAGTCCAAGTCTATGTGGATGATATAATATTTGGGTCTACTAATGATAGTCTCTGTCAGAGATTTGCTAAGTTAATGCACAGCAAATTTGAAATGAGCATGATGGGAGAGCTGAAGTTCTTTCTTGGATTACAAGTAAATCAAAGGTTAGATGGAATATTTATTTGTCAATCCAAGTATCTCAAGGAACTTCTCAAAAAGTACAATCTAGAGGATTCTGCATCAGCAAGGACTCCGTCATCTACAGTTGTCAAGCTTGGACCATGTGAAAACTCTATTAAGGTAGATGTCACAAGCTATAGAGGTATGATTGGCTCATTACTCTATCTTACTGTAAGTAGACCAGATATTATGTATGCTACCTGCTTATGTGCAAGGTTCCAAGCGGATCCTAGAGATATTCATCTCATTGCTGTTAAACGAATCTTGAGATATCTTAAGGGTACACCAAATCTAGGTATTTGGTACCCTAAAGAATCTGGTTTTAATCTTGTTCGATATACAGATTCAGATTACGCAGGAAGTGTTGTTGATAGGAAAAGCACCTCAGGGAGTTGTCAATTCCTAGGTAGCAGGCTAGTCTCATGGTACAGCAAGAAACAATAAACAGTTTCCAACTCAACGGCCGAGGCTGAATATATTGCTGCTGGAAGCTGTTGTGCTCAGATCTTATGGATTAGGAACCAGCTACGGGACTATGGCTCTATATTGAACAAAATTCCTATTCTATGTGACAATACAAGTGTAATAGCCATCACCAACAATCCTGTGCAGCACACGAGACCAAGCACATCGACATCATGTATCATTTCACAAGAGAGCATGTCATGAATGGTACTGTTGAACTATTTTTTGTTCCAACAGAAGAACAAATAGCAGATATTTTCACTAAATCTCTTGATGAATCAACATTTACCAGATTAGTTGGTAAATTGGGTATGTTGAATAGTTTTAGTGATTAAACTAGTTAATATCTGAGATATGTTCTTGAATGAATTTAAGAATGAATTTGTCATATGAAAAATTCATTCGCAAATTTATTTTATCATTTATACCATATTTATTGGTTTTTTCCATGTAATTTTATTATCGTATCTTATTTATTTATTCAACTTGTTAATTTTAATATCTCAGAATATTTTATTTTCTCTAAAAATATTTTTCTATGAATTTTATTTATAAAATTCAATAGAAATCTATTTTTGGACTAAAATATAGTTATTTCTGAATATTTTAATTTTGTAAGTATTTTCTGTAATTGTAAATATGGTTTATGTTTTTTTTAACCGCAATGACAATCGGCAAGACTATTGAAATTATCTTGCTGAAAGTCATTCCAGTTTAACTTTGTTTATTTTAATTTTCATTGTAGTTTTATACTGGCAAGACAATTGGTATAACAATCAATTGTCTTACCAGTTATAAAACTTATATTATACTATCGATTGTCTTTCCAGTTTATTCGGTTGAACTTCCTTTTATTTTGTACTGGTATGACAATCAGTATGACAATTGGATTGTCATACCAGTTATGTTTATTTTCTTTTTAAATTCAAAACTTTTGTCTGGTATGACAATCCGATTGTCATACCAGTTGTAGTACTTAGGATATTGTTTTGTCTGTTTGGTTTTCATTTTCATCACAGTTGTCAAATCACTCAAACTAATTCATCTCGCTCGTCTTCACGGATTCGTACAGATCAAAACCACCATCGCCGCGATTTCATTCCTGCTCGAGTTTTTACTCAGCCTAACTAAACTTCACTTCTGATATATATATATATATATATATATATATATATATATATATGTGTGTGTGTGTGTGTGTGTGTGTGTGTGTGTATACATACAGAAGTGTTGCCCGTTTTTTTAATTGAAATTGGGTATTCTTTTTTAACTTTGTTTTTATACTCAAAAACCCAATTCATTTTTTTGAACTTAAATCAGGTCTTGTGTTGTGTCTTTGCTTAATCTGAATTTACTAGTGTGTTTGTGGGACAAAAATCAACAAGACACAATTTTTTTTAATTTTTTGGATATAATTGAATTAATTCGAATTATTAGTTATTTTTAAATTCGATTTTTTTTTAATTTAATCCTTAAAATTCTGAAAGTGTGTGTTTTATTGAACTTTTTAATGGCTCTCAATTTCCAGATTGTCTCGCATAATCATGTTGGTTATTTTAATCAGGAAAATTGTAGTGTTGAAAAATTTAAGCCGTGGATTAGATTTTTAAATGATCATTCGATTGTTAGTTCTGCTATTAAATCAAATGTCTATTAAATGTCGACTTGCTTAGACTGATTTGCAAAACTTCTACTGTGGCCGCTGATTCTAACTCTTTTTCATTCACCGTGGCAAACACACAGTATGTAGTAGATGAAACAGTCATTAATAGAGCTTTAAATTTTCCAATGGACAATTTCTGTAATTTACCCTCTAACAATGAGATTTCAAATTTTTTTCATGCTATTAACTATCCGGGGGTGATTAATTTGACTAAGCTGTCTAAATCAAATTTGGTTTCTGAATGGGATATTTTCTTCGATATACTTTCCAAAGTGTTTGCCAACTGCACTAAATCCAATTTTCACAACATCACTTCCACTCTGCAGTATATTGGTCTTGCGGTTGTTTTCAATCAAAGGATCAATTTTGACAAATTACTTTTACCCATTTTTCTGAGACGTCTCACTGCAGCTATGCGTGATCATTCTACGAATCGTAGGGTTTCTTGCTACTACGCTCGATTACTTATGCTTATAGCAGAACTTCTTCTCACACCTGAGCATAAGGCTTTTTTTGCTAACTCATCAGTAGCTGAACCCCCTCCGGTAAGCAAAAAGATCTACACACGCCAAGACACAACCTTTAAATTCATGCAAGTTCCGGTACTTGTATCTGCTTTCATGGCCACCTTCATTTCTTTACCAATTTCTAATCTTCCCGGTTATGAACAGCAAACTCAACCTCCAGTGGTTCAAGCCACCCAGGCACAAACATCAGATGCTCTTCCACTGCAAGTATTAATTCCTCACTCTCAACCTATTCCTACTTCTGATGTAAGACCCCCAGTGGTTGATAGGGCTATCCATGAAGTTGTAGAACCACAGCTTCAATCCCAGGTCATAGAGCCAAACACATAGTCACAACCTATCTCAAACTCTCCCCCAATGTCAAAAATGTTACCGAGAAGGTTAGTAGGAAGTAGTGTTTTTTTAGATGTGGATGAACCCTCAGCTCTGCCTCCTCCCAAGAAGAGAAGAATATTTACTGAGGCATCTGAAAGCCCATCCTTGTCCTCCCAATAGGATATGGACTTTGAAATGGCCACTGAACAGTTACTAGAGACATTCTTTGAACAAGATGAATCTATTGAAATTCACCATAGGGTCATGGCATCTTGTACTGAGTCAAGTACACTTCCATTACTCACAATGGAAGCATACATACCAATAAATGACACTCAGGACACAGAGAGAGGAGTGCACATTGAGTCGGTTACAGTGCATGCCATAGTTACGGCAGAAGAGCAGTCACATGCTTCAGAGGGAAAATCTGACTCTCAGCCACCTCTAATAGAGTAATTTTCTCCCCTCCCAGAACCAACACCTCTGGCTCCCTCACGGGATTCTTCACTCGCAGATTTATCTGGAGAAAGTGGAGGGCAACTCGGTCAATCTATCCCTGAAGCAATTTAGACATCTATTTCACATGAAAAGATAGATTTGACTGAGGATCGGGACTCGCGAATTCCCATTGCACCACCACTGACCTCTCTTGAAGAGGCTAGGGTGATTTCAATTGCAGGTACAGAAGACCAGCAATAGGATGGCTCCTCACGAGCAATTATATTGAGAGAAACACAAGCACGTGAGATGAGATGAGTGAACCAGGAACGAGAGATATTCAGGTGAGCGCACACACAGACACAAACACTGAAAACCTGTTAGCTCAGATTGCTACTCTGAAAGAACAACTTGCTAAAAGTCAGGCTGAGGCTCAAACATTCAAAGCACATGTGGTTGAACGGTCTTCTTCTTCCACCTCTGTCAACAATCAGCTGGCATTCATCAGGAATGATATCTCAGATTTGAAGACTACTGTGATACCAAAGCTTAACTCCATTCAGGAATCTCCAACTTTATCAGCCGAAGATATTGCAAACTTCTGCTCTCTCTATACTAGAATGAATTCTCTTAAAGACCTGGTTGAAATGAACCATTCACTGGACTCTTCCAGATTCTTGAAGATAGAAAAGGGCATGGAACATCTCAATGAAGGGATGAAGCACTTGTATTTTATGATAAAAAATTCTCACTATCCTACTGAAGAGCAAATGACCTTCTTTGAAGGGCCGTCTGGTGGAGGCTCGGGCTCTGGAGGTAATGGAGGTCATGAAGGGTCTAAAGGGAAATCTGTAGAGGATTCCTCAACTAAGGGGGAGAAGCAAGAGAGAAGTGGAAAAGGAAAAGAAAAAGATTCTTCTGCTAGAGAGACAAGGAAGGCTGATGATGTCTACTATAGTGGAGATCAAGATGACTTCGATATGCTTGATGTTCCCACTGAAACAGTCCTGAAAGATAAAGCTGGTATCTTTGAAGCTGAAGAGGAAAGTAATTTTGAAGACTGGGAAGAGGAAGCTCTAGTGGATCCTGTGTTTGAGAAAGAGTTCCAAAAGCAGCAGTCAGAGTTGATGAGAAAAGAAGTTGAACTTAAAAAGATATCTCAGATCATTGACATGAAGAAAGAAATCCAAAGAATAAAAACTCTTGAAAAGCAACGTCTTCATGACATTAAAGCTGAAGAAAGAAGAAGAGATATCAATCTGAAGATTGGTGTAAAATGGGATGAAACAAAGAGAGTTCTTGATATACCTCAGCAGAGCACAAACAATCATAGGGAGTTTCTACATCTTCTCGACAGGCTGGAAATTTCTAATCCAAACAATGACGTGTACATGAATGCTATCAAGACTGAAATCTCAAGGATCTCAGTTGCTTTTGACAGAACATTAAATGAAATGAGCATCTTTGTATATTGTTAGAGTGAAGGATCTTTCAAGGTATCACTTCACCTGTTTGAGAATCGTTCTTTATCTGAGATTTGGGTTCTTCTCAACAAAGTCAAAAGAAGCTCAGAATTGAATGAAGTCCTTCGTGAAAGGCTAAAAGAGTTTGCTAATAGGGTTAGTCCTCAAGTGGTCAACTTACCCTTTCAAGTAAGATTCTTTAAGTCTGATTGTCTTCAAATCTGCCATCTCGATTCAAAATCTCTTAAAGACTACTCTGCTAAGCATCTTGTCTGGATGGAACATCATTTAAGAACTGCTGGATACTCATCTGAGTTGAAAACTCGAGTTGCTGATCTGATTCAAGCTTATTATGAAAAGAACATCAAAAGGTACAATCAGTTTAAGAATAAGCTAAAGTCAGTTAGGGTTCAACCAGTTAGACCAGTCAGTTTCTCTTCAGAAAGGGATCGTGTCTATGACAAGGAGCTGCTGCAAGATTTGGAAGAAGGTGAATTCAGAAGTGAAGACAACTGAATTCAAATAGCTCAAAACTTAATGTAATATGCTTAGACCTTAATGAATCAAGATAGACAAATGTATTCATATGTTCAGTCTAGAGGAACATCTATCTTGTATTCACTTGTAAATTTCTTTTGGAATCTGGAAAATGTTAAATTTAATCCAGAACGTTTCTGCTATTTACTTTGCATTTCTTTTTATATCTTTTTCTTATTTGTTAGTTGAGTTATCCTCTAGGTATTTGTTGTTATTGTCTAACAAACAAATACGGGGAGATTGAAAGGCATATGTCATAGCCTATTTGTAAATTCGAGGATTTAACTCAACTCAAATAAGAATGTAACAAGTAAATAGTGGTTCTATCGTCAAAGAGATCTCTCAAAGTAACATATGTCAAAGGATTAAGGAACATTGTTCATCTACAGACTTGAGGAATTAATTCACTGGAAGAAGTTCAAGAAATTGATCAAGCCTCAGTGATATAAATCAAGATTGTGGATTTAATCAAGTGTCAGAGATCTTGTCAGGGTATCAGATAATTACAGGGATTTAATCTGAAGAAAATCAAGTTATTAAAGTAAATACATGAACAAATGTCACGGAAGTTAGTCACTCATGAACCAGACAGTACATCGAGTGTCAACATTAAAGTGGTGGAATTGATTCATAATTTTCAGAAGATTTTCAAAAGAATGGTTGCAGTTCAAGAGTAGTATTAATTCTCTATTAATTAATTAAGTCATTTAATTTAATTAAAAAAATAAATTATATCTGCAAAGATTAATTTATTGATTAATTGAATTAATTGATTAATTAATTTCGAATTAATATTATTGATTTTCAGAAGTGTAATTGAATTAAAATCAGTTTTAATTCAATAAGACAATTAAACTTGAACTCGCATGACAATCCAGATTGTCATACCGATTGTCATGCCAGGTCATTTTAATTGTCTCACCAAAAGTTCTAGCAGGGAGGAGAATTGTCTTGCCAGTTCAGTTTGATAGTCTTGCTAGTTCAATCTTTTGTCTCACCGAAAGTCATGGTGGTTCAGCCGATTATCTTGCTAGCTCAACCAATTGTTTCACCGATTGTCTCGCCAGTTTATTTGATTTCTGTTGATTGATTAAAAGACAACTGCAGCAGACATTCATTAACACCTACAACATTCATTACAGTTCAACCAATTAAAGAACACAGAGAAGCAACAGCCGCAAACAAAGTTTAACTCTCAACTACATTTCAGTTCATTTATTTCTATTCATTAAAGTTAAATCTAAACCACTAGAAATCATTCTCTTGTTCTTGTGTAACTATCTAGCGGATCAAAATCCCTAGAACTTAATCTCAAATTGCTTCTAGCATTTGATCTTTTTATCGCAAAAATAGAAAAAGTTCATGTCGAATTATTCTAGATTTGTGATAATTTATTTGAGATTAGTTCCTTGTAATCGATACCGTTGTTGTAACACCTTTCAAGTTTAATAATAGTTTAATTTAACTTGAATTTTGTTTCACTTTTTTATTCCGTATTTAATTCGATTAAATGGTAAAGTTTGTATTCAACCCCCCTTCTACAAACATATCGGGACCTAACAGTACGTGTAACCAAAGCGCTGAGACCAAGACCGCAATACAAAATGTATAGATTTGGATAATTATCCAAAAACCGGTACCGTTTTGGATATGTTTTTTCAAATTAACGTAATATTTTATATCCGATATGATCCAATGGGGTACCAATATTCCGTAAATATAAATAGCCCTTACCGTATTTTAATTCGTACAAAAAATCATTTACAATCTGTAAACTATATAATTCTACAGAGAAAAACCCTAATTTCATAGTAGTTCCTGAGAATCAAACCCTAATTTCAAGACGTTACCGGAATCCGTTGGAGAAGCTCAAGTACTCAAATCAAAGCTCTTGAAACCTATTTTCAGATTCCAGAACTGATTTTACTGCAGAATCAAAGGTTTATTTTCTATTTTTTTATTTAATTTTGAATTATTTTGATTTAAATTATGAATTTTTGTTCCAGAGTTTGTTTGTATGATTTGATGATTGCATGTTGTAGAGCTTTTCTTCCTGATGATTTTGATATATTATATGACTGATTTGGAGTTCAATAACATGCTCAAATCTGTGTTTTAATTTCGAATTTAAAAATTAGGGTTTATAACCCGTATGAATGTTCTTTATAAATTTGGGGGTTTCTTCCCCAGAGGTTATTAGATGTTTTTGATGATTGCATCATGTTCCTGGTTGAATTTGTAATCGATTCATGTATAGCTTAACAACAGACAATTATTGGTTTATTCAAATCGAAGAAAATAAAACTCGCCGGAGACGATGAGTTTCTTGGACTTTTTCCGGCCAAGTTCTTGATTGTTTGGTTGATTTGATTGTATGTATGAGTTGCTGGTAGCCGGGAGAGTGAATCTTGAGAGATTGGTGGCCTGAGGTGGCCAGAATCGTGTTCTCCAGCCAACCTCTGGCGAAAACGATGGCGACCACTACAAAATTGCAGTTTGGTCCCTGAAGTTTTGAAGAAGACATAGTTTAGTCCCTGTAATTTCAGAAATTTGCAAATTTAGGATTGTTGTTTTAAATTATTTAAAAATCATATTTTCTATATATTTTAATTACATAAATTCTTTTTTAATTATTAAAAATTCTAAAAATTATTATTTTAATTCCAAAAATTATTTTTAATTTAAAAATAAATATAAATTAATTAGTTAATTAATTTTAGTTGATACTTAATTAGTTAATTGGTCAATTAAAATTAAATATTAATTGATAATTGATTTAATTAATTATTAATTAATTTTAATTAATTATTTTATTAGATTTAATTATTTATTTTGATTTAAAAATTCTGAAAAATAGATTTAAGCTTTAAAATATTATTTTAAATTGTTTTCAAGGCCCAATAATTAATATAAAACTATTTTAAAGCCAGATTAGGGCAATCGAACCCTATTTATTATTCTAAAATGATTCAGCGACCCGTTTTAATTCCGAAAAATATTTAAAAATTCGTATTAAATATCTGAAAAAATCATTTTAACCTCAAATCATCTTTGAAAAAGTATTTTCATCGAATACCTTACGTGTTATGTGTTATATGTGAACTGATTGACGTGTTATATGCGTGTATATATATCATTTGATTGTTTTAATCGTAACTTTCAATCCGTAAATCGGAGTTGGGTGAAACGGAGGGTAGATAGAAGCTTATATCGAATAGAATCAAGCGAGATGAGTACTAATAGATACTTGTGATATTTGAGCAGAAGAGACAAGGCATAGAATAGGGAAGCAGATAGTTGGTGAATAAGAGATAGTGATTGAAAGCCAGTAAAGTGTTAACAAGTTAAGACAAGGCAAGTGTTCTAAACCTTCTCAAGATATATTACGAATAATTGATAGTTCTGTTTTATATTGCAAGTGCTTTTAAGCACTGAACCCTAGACCTTGATTCCAGTTATTGATCTTTGAGCCACAAGCCTTATTCTTTCTGAACCATTAATTATTGAATACCCAGATATGAACCACAGATATACGATACTACTCCACAAATACATACAAATTAAATACCAATCACTGAACCGAGATTGTTTAACACTCAAACCTTTATACCTTATACATTAAAATACCAGCCCATATAACCACGAGACTTTGATTCTTTGTTATCCAATTCTTATACCGGCTGATAGCGAATCTTTATATTTTCCATATTGTTTCCTTGTGAAGATTACGAACCATCTTATGCTTGAAACTTAATGTTGTTTATGATTCTTTTTATTGCTTTACATTGTTTATTCTGTTATTATTATAAGATTGGATTGTTTTAGAAAATATGGACCAGATTCGTGGTCAGACCAGATTGGTGGTCAAGTTAGGCCAATGTGTGCCATGGATCCAGTAATTAGAGAAGAGCTATGTGCCTTGCTTGGGGTTAGTGTGTGACTGATCAGCAACCTAACCTTGGTTTTTTTAAAGTGAAAACATAATATCTAATTCTAAATTATTGCTTCTCCATAAACTTGATACCTTAAATCATTTCACTTGATCATTGTTTATTCTCAATATTGTCAATGTGACTTGCTGAGCTAGTTAGCTCATTTGTGCGATTCTGTTTATGTTCTTTTCTAGTTAAGAAGGAACCTGTTGGTAGCAAGGATCCCCAATCAAGTGTGCGAGCTAGGATTCCAGGTTAAGAGGAATATGCTAGCTGAAGAATTTTGTGATAGTTTAAGTTTGAAGAGTTTATAAAGATGTTTAATATTCAGTTCTAAGTTTGAATAGTTGGGATTTGGACGTTTGTAATATAAGTGTGTGTGTGGCTTGTGTACATACTTTAACCTGTTGCGACCCGTGGATGTCGGTAAGTAGGGTCACTGCATATTATTATTATTTTTATTATTATTATAAGCAGGTTTATATATAAGGTATGTGTGTGTGTGGACCCCAAACTTCTGACCCGGGTTTGGAGGGTGCCACAGATTTGGTATCAGAGTTACAGGTTATAAGTCACTGACATAAGCCTAGATTATCGGGAATGGGTAGAGGGTTAGGATTAGAAGTAAGGAATAGAAAGATAGAACGTCGAGAGGTTGAGTGCGACTGTATAATAGGTGTTAGTATGATTTTCGTTGTGGTTCGAGATTCTTATTTTGCGATATGATTTCAGATAGCAGCGATGGCAGATTCCTTTATTCCAGTACCTACTGATCATTCTGAGCCTTCAGTCGGAGGACCATCTTTTTATCCACGTCATGTTCTTCCACCGATGTTGACTATACTACCTCTTGTTGTGACAGAGGTTGTACCACTGCGAGCTATTCCACCTCCTGGTATGAGGCCACCTATCCGAGGACCCCCACTTGCTGGTTCAGATTCTACTGGGCATTCAATTAGGGGCATACCTTTTCAGTTTTCTCCACACCCTGTTCCTTACCATTAGTTTGAGGCTTGCCTTATGAAGCAGCGGCATCTATAGGGACAGATCCTGTAATATCCCATATTTTCAGATATCATTATTATAATTATTTGAAATTTTTTATGTGATTTTATGTGAATTTTAGTGAATTATATGATAATTGGAATTGATGTTGGGATGTTTATATGTGATATTACTTGAGTATTGTATTTTTTATATATGCTGAATAAAGTATAGATTATTATGGTATTTTTCTGGTAATTTTTGGATTATTATATAATTTTATAATGATTTATAGATTTAACAATTATTTTTCGTATAATTACAAAACTATTTTATAAAAACCGGAAATCGTCCAATCTCAACCGTTTTTACATTTTTACAACCCGAAACTCTTCCGAAAACTCCTTCCTAACCTAATCTGATAATTCCGGACATTTTCCATGTTTTAACTTTTCGATCCGGAGTACGGTTTGACCCATACGAGTCTCGACGCAAAATTTGCGATACAATAGTCATTTAGTTAGATCAATAAAACCTGTATTCTCGAAAGTCGGTATATTTTTACATTATTTTCTCATAGGGTATTTTATAAGAAGTTTGGTTTTGATAATTATCCAAATCTAATATTAAATGGTATCGTTTTTATATTTACTTAGCGGCTAAGTAATTTATTTTCGGATCCGATATGATCCAATGGGATACTTATTACGTGTTTAAGACGCATTTATAAGAATTGATCCGTAATTTGGACGCGTGTTTACTTGCATTACTCGTTTTATCTCGTTTTATGTGTTGAATGTATTTTATGCATTTTTGGGTTTTTCTGTTAATTTAGAAATCGTTTTGTTTTTCAAAAATAAACGGACCGGGACCCCAGCGGAATGTCAAAGCCCACAAAATTCATGTTTTTATTTTTATAAAAATCATTCGTATTTCAAACCCCCAATATTTTTGCATTTTTGTATTATTCACAATTTTTGGGGAATTTCGATATAAATTTTGTATTTTATTACTTTTAAAATATTCCATGTAATTATTATTTTGGGGCATAAGTATTTTAATTAGGGGAATAAAAACACCCTTAATTGATTTTGGGGTATTAATTTTCAGATAGTATAAATAGCTTGATTTTTATAAATTAATTATAAAAAAAATATAATAATCAGTTTAATTATTAAAAATTCTGGAAAAATCAGTTTTGGGGGTGTACTTGAGCTAGGAGAATCAAACTAGATTTTGGAGGTGATTCCGGTCTCCGTTTTTGAAGTATGAATAATCAAATTGAAGCCTGTGATGAACTCTACCAATTCCTATCATCAGATTTCATCAATTGGTAATGAATCGAACTTTCGATTTCTAGGGTTCTTGGGTTAGATCAGGGATTTTTGATTGGGAGATATTGGACATATTTTGATGATTGACTTAGCCTTGTTACATGATTTACAAATGATTCATATGCTTAATTTATAATTTTATGTTCGATTTTGTTAGGGTCGAAGGTGGGTGGTTTGTGAATTTTTGAATTGATTTTTTAAGATTAGTTGTTGATCGTTTCTTAATTACGATTATATGAATAGCCTCCTGTGATTCTTAGCTTCGTTTTGCCATGTTAAATGTCGATTTTGGTTACTGTTTTCTGTATCGTCGATGGTCACCGGATTGTCGCCGAATTTTGCTCGATTTCGTCGGAGAAATCGACCTCAGGGTTGTTTGTGGTTGCTGATTTAGTAGTTGAGCTGTAGGAACGATTTAGAACTGATTGGCATAAAAACCGGCACGAACCTGTACGGTTTTGCCGACGTCGGAGACTGGCCGGAACTCGACGCTGGATTCTGGATTTTTCCAGTTTCCGGTGGAGTTCTTGTTGACTCGGTTAATCCCCCAGACCCGACCCATTTTTTGAAATAAAAACCCGATTTTGATCCCCTTAAACCCTAATTCCCAATTCCTGATATATTTTCCAGATTTTTGTATTTAAAATAAATCAAAATTCATTTATATTTCAAAAAAAAACATTTCTTTTATTTTTAATATCATTTAATTATTATTTAAAATTCAAAAAATGATTTACTTAGTTATTTTAAATTCCAAAAATTATTTTCTTTTGTTATTTTCAAAAATCTGAAAATTTTATTCATTTAAATTGATGAATTATTTTTATTATTAATCAGTTTATTTAGATAATTTGTATTAACTGTATTTTAATTCCAAAAATTATGGAAAAATCATTTTTAATTCTAATTTTTCCTAAATAATGATTCAAAAATTATGTTGAGCTTTTAAAAATATATTTAAGTATTTAATAAAAATCAATTAATATCATTATTAATTGATTTACTTTTATTTTATTCGTAAAAAATAGACCGTTCGTCCGTTTAATACGAAACGAACGCCCCTAGACTCAGAAAAATATTGCGCTTTCATTAAAAATATTTTCGAGACCCAAACTCTTTTGTTTTAAAAGTTCTCTTGTTTTACGAGACATTCTGAGTCGATTTTTGAGCGATAAATCATATTTTGACCCGATTTCAGTTTTAAGCGTGTGGAGTCGAACCTTTTATTGAACTAAGTCATATGTGATATGAATTATGTGATACGTGAGTTATGTGTTTACATGCTATATGAATTACGTGCGTACGTGGGTCAATATTCTTGTGTTGACTGTTGTAATTATGTGTGGGCTATCGTATGGGTAGACGATAGGGTTTTGACGCGCAGTTCGTCGAGTAATTATCATTTAGACGATTAAAGTTTTATATTTTAATTATAGATGCAGATCATTCGAGTTGATCAGGACGAGGCGTCGGATAAAGAGTGCGATGGAATGATATTGGATATTAGGCTTCTAGCAATCGCAGAAGCAGCATGTCAATAAAGTGTTAAAAAGAAAGACGGTGATGCCATGGAATGTCAGAATGAGGGATTGTGTTATTGCGAGTGTGAACAACTGCTAAAATCCCAAAGGCAAGTATCCCCATCATCACTTATTGTTCAAGTGATATTTATTTTAAATCTTCTTATGCAAGTATTGCTTTCCCTATTCCCAGTTCGGAATAGATACTGAATTAAATGATTATGTTTATGCAAGCACTCTTCTGCTATTCTATGTTCAGAATAGCTAAGTGATTTTACTTATCAAATTATTAGATTTATAAATATTTTGGATTTTGAGAAAGATGATTTGGTTGCGGATATTCCTACCCAAGTAAATGGGGGAATAAAAAAATTATTTTGGGTGTCAATTATTATGACCCCTTTTCAATAAAAGGTTTTAAGATTGGATCAATGCGTAAGTGATCAGGGTGGACGGTCCAGCGGAGGGCTATTTCTAAGTGTCATATGAAATATTAAGACACAATTTATGCCACATGCAGATATATTGCCTCTTTATTTGAGTACTCATGTTTTGGGGACATGTTTTTATGAATCATGACCTTGTGCTATCACACGAGATGATCAGCATGTGATCCCCATTTCTTCCATTCGGCTTCTTCTTCTTCACCAAGGAATTCAAAATCAAATCTCCAAGTTCTAGCCATGGATAAATCCTCCCATTAATTCTCAAGCTTCCTAAAAACCAAACTAAGGTAAGATAATTCTTTGATCTCTTTTTATCAAGGTTTTATGGGTGAAATAAAATCAAGAAAGTTGCTAGTGAATAGTATGAATAGTAACTCTTCTTTGGTTTCTTGATTTCAATGGTGGTTTTAGGTTCCAAAAACCATACCAAGCACTCCCAATACTCCACTATCCTCAAGAACACATCTCAAGATTTCAAGAAAGGTAAAAATCTTTGACTCAACTTTATTTAAGATTCAAATTCAAGATCCTTTTAGTATGTAGTTATAAACCTAGTTTTAGTGGTGATATTGTTAAGATCTTGATGTTTAGTTAAGTAGATTTAAGGTTTATTGTTGTTGTCTCAAAAACATGATGTTCTTGAGAGGAGTTAGTGTGTTGATGATGATATGGTGATTGTTGGTGGTAGTATAAAGATTTAAGGCGTAAACGAAACTCCGATCATAAACGTAATCTCGTTAAAACGAACAAAACATAACTTTAAGTTTCTGCAGAACGTACCGAGTATTTAAACTGTAGTATCTTGAAAAATAACCCTTGGATTATGATAGACAATGTTATAAGTATCGTTTAGGTGCTTGAATCGCTTGATTCCGATTTACGGATCAAAAGTTATGACCGTTTTACTAAAAGTGATTTACGCGACAAAAACTGCTACGAATCACGAACTTTGAAAATATAAAGGATCAACTTAAAAATATTCATAAATTATTAAATTTTTACAGAGAGTAGAATATTAAGTTTCCTAACTTCCATAAAAATTTCAATTGGAAATAATGAATTTTCAGTTTTATAAAAATATCGGAGCCGAAACCGCGCGGTCAGAAACCGTAGAATCCATAAGCGGAGCCGACGGCGAAAATGAAAATGAACTTAAGATTCTTTGAAAAATGAAGCGACTATGATGTGAATAATGACTTAAAGGAATAATAAGGATAAAATAAGTTGAGAGGGTGCATAATAATTAGCGCATAAGTACGGGTAGCCGTAAATTAGAACGGGACCTAACGAAGTGAATTATGTTATGATTATAGATTTCCGAGCAGAACCTAGAGCATCCTCCACCTCGAGATACCCAGGCAAGTTTACGAACCCAACTCCACTTACTGTTGTGTTGTGAAAGGATTGTTTTATTATCATTGCGTAAATACCATATTTGCCATGATACATAGTTATTGAATATTTGCATAATATAGCGATGTTGTACGATAAGTATATGTATCGTAAAATATTTATTTCCGCTTTAAGCGTGATGTATAGTTATAAGACCGAGAGTTGGTCGGGATTTTAAGATAAAAATTCGGGAATCATTACGGTGATATTAGGACAATTACAAGTCCATAATAGTACATTTTAAAGGGACTCAACATCCACTTACGAAATATTAAAATACCTCAAACTTATATTAAAACGATTTCCCAACGATCATATTCCCTCAACTATATTTTATTATTCGAACAATAAATATTATATATCTATTCCGTTATTATGGGAGAAGTATACTCCAACTATTATTTATTTCAAACCCGATTAAACATTAAAGATTATTGATTGCGTAGACATAAACTAGTTGAGGAATAGGCAAAAAGATTGTTAAGGAAAGGTAGCGATACCTATTTGGATTATGTGGTAGATACCAAGAAGGAAGTCCCTATTATACAAGACATACCCGTAGTGAACGAATTCGAGGATGTGTTTCCAGAGAACTTACCAGGGTTGCCACCTGATAGGGAAATAGAATTCGCTATAGAATTAGCACCAGGCACTAGTATCCAAGGCCCCATATAGACTAGCCCCAGTTGAGATGAAGGAATTAGCTTCTCAACTTCAAGAATTATTAGATAATGGAATGATAAGACCCAGTGTATCGCCATGGGGAGCGCCAGTACTGTTCGTAAAGAAAAAGGACGGAAGTATGAGATTATGCATAGACTATCGAGAATTGAATAAGCTGACTATTAAAAATAGGTACCCTCTCCCCAGGATTGATGACCTATTCGACCAACTCAAGGGAGCTGTACATTTTTCCAAAATAGATTTGAGAATAGGATATCACCAATTAAAAATCAAACATGAGGATATACCGAAGACTACTTTTCGCACTAGGTATGGGCATTATGAGTTCTTAGTAATGTCGTTTGGGTTAACCAATGCACCCGCAGCCTTTATGGATTTGATGAACAGAGTGTTCAAAAAGTACCTAGATATATGTGTGATAGTTTTTATAGATGATATTCTGATCTACTCAAAGATAGAGCAAGAACATGCAAAATATTTGAGGATAGTCTTAGAAATCTTGAGGAATGAGAAATTATATGCCAAGTTCTCGAAGTGTGAGTTTTGGTTAAGGGAAGTTCAGTTCTTAGGACATGTGGTGAGTAGCAAAGGAGTTTTAGTTGACCCTGTCAAAATAGAGGCCGTATCCAATTGGGAAAGACCTACTACCCCAACAGAGGTTAGGAGTTTTGTGGGTTTAGCAAGATATTACCAAAGATTCGTTCAGGATTTTGCTTAGATAGCCGGTCCACTGACTAGACTTACCCGGAAGACAGAAAAGTTTGTATGGACAGAGAAATGTGAGGAAAGCTTTCAGGAACTGAAAATGAGACTGGTGTCGGCACCAGTGCTCGCTCTTCCTGATGGAAAGGGAGAGTTTGTGATATACAGCGACGCATCGCTTAAAGGATTAGGATGTGTACTGATGCAGCATGGCAAAGTTATAGCGTATGCCTCTCGACAATTGAAGGAGTATGAGAGCAGATACCCGACGCATGATCTAGAATTAGCAGCCATAGTGTTTGCCCTAAAAATTTGGAGACACTACCTATACGGTGAAAAATGCGAGATCTACAAAGACCATAAAAGCCTCAAATATGTTTTCACTCAGAAGGAACTGAACATGAGACAGAGGAGATGATTAGAGTTGATTAAGGACTACGACTGTAAAATTTTGTATCACCCGGGTAAAGCCAATGTGGTGGCTGACGCCCTTAGTAGGAAGGAAAGACTCAAGATGATGATGACATTAGAGGAGTTAATTAAAGAATTTGAGAAAATGGAAATCGACGTGAGAATGACTGGTAAAGGAACGGAAGGATTATTTGAGATTAAGCTAGTGTCGGAACTGACTGAAAAGATACGAGTATGTCAGGAAAAGAAGATGATCGAAGAAAGAGGAACATTGACCGGCGAGGAAGTGAGATGTGAGAAGGATGAGAAAGGGATCATGAGGTACGCATCCCGAATTTGGATAACAAATGTGCAAGAGTTAAAGGACGAGCTGCTGCACGAAGGGCGCATCTCCAGATATTCAATCCACCCAGGACGTACGAAGATGTACCGTGACCTTAAAGAATATTATTGGTGGCCTAACATGAAGAGAGAAGTAGCAGAGTGGGTCAGCAAGTGCTTGACATGCCAGAGAGTGAAGGCTGAACATCAGCGACCTAGTGGACTATTATGGCCCCTGGAAATTCCGGAATGGAAATGGGAGCATATAGCCATGGATTTTATGACAGACCTATCAAAGACAAAGACCAATCACGATGCCATATGGGTTATCATAGATAGATTGACCAAGTCCGCACACTTCCTACCAATCAACGAAAGGTACACCGTAGACAAGTTGGTGGATATTTACTTGAAGGAAATTGTAGTGAGACATGGCGTTCCTGTAGCCATAGTGTCAGATAGAGACCCAAGGTTTAATTCTCGATTTTGGAGAAGCTTCCAGGAATGCGTAGGCACCAAACTAAACATGAGTACCGCTTACCACACCAGACTGATGGACAAAGCGAAAGGACTATTCAGACCCTAGAAGATATGCTACGAGTATGTGCCATTGATTTCAAAGGAAATTGGGATAACCACTTACCCGTGATTGAATTTTCTTACAACAATAGCTATCATGCTAGCATAGGAATGCCCCCGTATGAAGCTCTTTATGGAAGGAGTTGTCGCTCTCCCCTATGTTGGGATAAAGTTGGAGAACACAAGATATTAGGACCAGAGTTAGTCCAACAGACCAGGGAAATGGTGGGACTCATCAGGAAAAGACTGATAGCAGCTCAGGACAGATAAAAGAAGTACACCGACCAGACCAGGAAGGATAGGGAATATGAAGTAGGAGATTATGTGCTATTAAAGGTATCTCCGTGGAAAGGAGTGATGAGATTTGGGAAGAAAGGGAAGCTGAGTCCCAGATTTATAGGACCCTTTGAAATTTTGAGGAGAATAGGACCTCTAGCTTACGAGCTCTCCTTGCCTCCTAATCTGCAACAAGTGCACAACGTGTTCCACGTGTCCATGTTAAGGAAGTACCATGCAGATGAAAGGAATATGTCCTAAGTCCAATCATGTATTAGGATCTAGGAATAACTTTTATGTAATCTGTTTTGATTTCATTGATATTAATAAAAGACTTGTTTTATTTTTATTACGGGCTCTATCTATTTAAGTGTTTAAATAAGATATACCATAGTTTAGAGTAAAGATTTTATGGATTATGATTAGATCATAATAGTGAGACCTAAAAGATGATAACTCTAAACTTAAATAGTTCCTGGTTATAGGATTACTAACTGGTAATTAATAATCCGCAAAGATCGGTACATACTATACTTGCTTCATTATGAAGGATGTCTGTTCTCATAGACATTTGTGTGGTGACACTATAGCTAGTATGTAGGTGCTTATTATAGAATAAGTTCACTGAACATGACTCGCACAGCTGAACAACTGATGGAGTTCACTCACGTGTCAGCAGTTGTTCACATAGTGATAGTTGTACAAGTATCCTTAGACTTGAGGTCATTATAGTCATCTTGTGTACACTGAACTATGCTTTGGTTTAGTTCTTAGTCTCCAGGGACAATTATTAGGGCTCTACTGGGTATAGGAATTTGTACACGAAGATAGTGTATGATCAATAAAGGATCTACCCCTTCCAGTGAAGGAAGCGAATGTTCAAGGCTGATCCACTTATGCTAGTTCAGGAATCTCTAGCCAGAGTGAATAAAATTAGAAAGGAGTTTCTAATTTGCATGGAACTAAGCATAGTAAATGGTAAGCAAGTGATTGAATTAGATAGACTTGACACGAGATCCATGCCTTGTATTTAATCGGGACATTGTAGGGTAGAAGGAGTTTATTGCACGGTAACTATTCACTGAATAGGTTCTTGATATTCTAAGCAGTGAATTCATATTATCCGGATAGTCGCGATATGCTGAGAAGTATCCCTCACGATGTAGAATAAATATGATTAATTAATTAATCATATTTAATAAATTAGAGAATTTATATAAATAATGATAAAATAGTTTTATTATTATTTATTTCTACTACCGGCTTAATATTAAACCTACAGGGTCACACCATAAAAAGAGAATGATTTAATGGTGGAGGAATTAATTAATAATGGCTAATAATTATTTATTTATGAAATAAATAATTAATTGGCAAATTTAATAATTGATTAAATGAGATTTAATTGATTATAAATTAATTAAGAAAAGTTCTTAATATTATTAATTAAGAATTTAATTTTTGAAAATTAAATCTAGAGAGAGAATTATTTCTAAAGTGTTTAGAAAAAGGATTAATAATTAAAAGGTGTTTTAATTATTAATGAGAATAATAATAATAATAATATTTTATGGGAAAATTTCAGCTGAAAATTTTGCCTATAAATATACTATTATAAACCCTATTTTTATTCTAACCCCAAAATTTTATAAAACCTAATTCTCTCCACCTCCTCCTCCTTAACGTCGTTTTCTTGGTGGATACCGGTGGAATGCTTCACGTTTGAGGAGCAGCTGCTAAGGATCTTCGATCGTTGCTCTTGGATCGCATATTAAAGGTTAGTATTCGATTCATATATTTTTACCACGATTTATATGCTTTTATTTGGATTTTATATGTGTAAAAGTGTTTTACCATTCCTCCGCTGCGATTAAAAATCCAACAGCAGATGCACGACATGTAATAGAATACGAGCAGGTAGATTTACAACCAGACCTGACATACATCGAACAGCCAGTAAGGATAATGGACCAAAAAGAATAAATGTTGAGGAACAAGACTCTGAAGCTGGTTAGAATCTTGTGGAAGAATCAAAATGTCGAGGAGTCAACTTGGGAACTTGAAGACGCAATGAAGAATAGATACCCCCGCTTATTTTCTAATTGATTCCGGGATGGAATCTTTGTTAGAGGGGAAGACTATAATAACTCGAATTTTTGAGACCTTGTAAAACGCTTAATGAATAGTAACCCTGACGGACGGGAAAAACTTTTGCGCCCACACTATGCAGTGCGTGAGAAAATGAGTTTCGGAGTTGATAATATGATTATATGTACAAAATGAGTGTATGTAAACGCTATTAGTTTTCGAAGAAAACGAACTTTGAAAAATGACCATATTTACGACTCATCGAGGATTACGGGAATCCCAATATAATTATAATATTAAAACCCTACAGATTTATATCCAAGTATGATAATTCAAAACATAAGGAATAAATGCGAAAAGAATTACATCGCGAACCATTTACGAGGAAGTATTACGAAAACGTTTAAGCGACCGAGTGAACGCGTAAATGATTAAATAAACGTAACGCACTAACTAACCATGGTAAGAAAGTAACCCTGGTTACTTTATTAAATATTGAGCTAGATATAGGATGGTCAACCAAGGCTAATGAAATAGTAAGCTATGGAAGCTAAAACAAGTAGCCTAGCTTGTAAACTAGGAAGCTACTTAGATTTGTCCATGGATTTGGCAACAAGAATAAACCTAGGATTCTAAACTAGAGAATATCAAATCAATATAAGATATCACCAACATAATTTCCTAGAAGCAACCAAGGAAGCAAACATAAAAATACTTCTTCTCTCCCCATTTCTTCCATTCGGCTTCTTCTTCTTCACCAAGGAATTCAAAATCAAATCTCCAAGTTCTAGCCATGGATAAATCCTCCCATTAATCCTCAATCTTCCTAACAACCAAACTAAGGTAAGATAATTCTTTGATCTCTTTTTATCAAGGTTTTATGGGTGAAATAAAATCAATAAAGTTGCTAGTGAATAGTATGAATAGTAACTCTTCTTTGGTTTCTTGATTTCAATGGTGGTTTTAGGTTCCAAAAACCATACCAAGCACTTCCAATACTCCACCATCCTTAAGAACACATCTCAAGCTTTCAATAAAGGTAAAAATATTTGACCCGACTTTATTTAAGATTCAAATTCAAGATCCTTTTAGTATGTAGTTATAAACCTAGTTTTAGTGGTGATATTGTTAAGATCTTGATGTTTAGTTAAGTAGATTTAAGGTTAATTGCTGCTACCTCAAGAACATGATGTTCTTGAGGGGATTTATTGTGTTGATGATGATATGGTTATTATTGGTGGTATTATAAAGATTTAAGGCGTAAACGAAACTCCGATCATAAACGCAATCTCGTTAAAACGAACAAAACGTAACTTTAAGTTTCTGCAGAAAGTCCCAAAGATGTAAACTGTATTTTCTTAAAAAATAACCCTTGATTATGATAGAAAATGTTATAAGTATCGTTTAAGCACTTGAATCGCTTGATTCCGATTTACGGATCAAAAGTTATGACCGTTTTACTAAAAGTGATTTACGCGACAAAAACTGCTACGAATCACGAACTTTGAAAATATAAAGGATCGACTTAAAAGTGTTCATAAATCATGAAATTTTTACAGAGAGTAGCATATTGAGTTTCCTAACTTCCATAAAAATTTCAAGTGAAAATGAATTTTCAGTTTTATAAAAATATCGGAGCCGAGACCGCGCGGTTAGAAACCGTAGAATCCATAAGCAGAGCCGACGGCAAAAATGAAAATGAACTTAAGATTCTTTGAAAAATGAAGCGACCGTGATGTGACTAAGGACTTAAAGGAATAATAAGGATAAAATAAGTTGAGAGGGTGCATAATAATTAGCGCATGAGTGCGGTTAGCCGTAAATTAGAACGGGACCTAATGAAGTGAATTATGTTATGATTATAGATTTTCGAGCAGAAACTAGAGCATCCTCCACCTCGAGATACCAAGGCAAGTTTATGAACCCAACTCCACTTATTGTTGTGTTGTGAAAGGATTGTTTTATTATCATAGCGTAAATACCACAGGTAGTCTGAATAAGCTGGATTGGTTTTCAGTTGTTTTTAGTTCGGCTTATTTATAAGTATGACTTATGTAAGGTAATAAACAAGAAACGCATATTTGACCGACAGACTAGCCTTACTTAAAGGTTACTCCCCGGTAAGACTTAATTTCATTTGGGTTGTAATAATTATCACTTTATGGTTGAATTACTCTAGCTATGAATGGTTCGTTTCCAAGATAATAACCTGTAAGTGTGTGTGTGTGATAAGTGTGGGGTTGTAAAGTGTGAATATTTATATATTGTAGTGTGAGGTATGTGGTTTGTAGTAGTTTAAATGGCGTGGCCTCCGAGATTCCTGATCCCGGATTTTGGGGCACCACAAAATTGGCTGATATAACAGCCTCCGACTACTACAAACTACAACAACATAAGGTACATCTACAACGAAAACAACTATAGAACTCTTGAAGAACCAACTCTGAGCTCTGTCTACCACCGCTGCAACTCTGCTCTAACCACTGCCACTACCACTACCACCAATAGAGCCTAACTCGAACACCAACCAGTTAACCAAGTCCTGTACTGAATGACCCTAAACTCAAAGCTAATAAAAGGGTCAATAGACCTAGCTCGCTCAACAACAGTCTGAGTCAAAGTCCTCACTCGGGCCTGGATATCGGGTGGGGAACAGGGATGCCCTGGAATGGTCCAACTGGAACTCGATAAAGATGTACAGCCAGCTCCGGGCTCTGTTCTCTAATAAAATATCTGTTCACCACCTGGTGAACATGATACGGAATCGGAGAAGAGGTACCTATAGGAGCAAAAGGAGGGACTGGTAGTCTAGAGAAAGAAGAGAGACCGCAACCCGTTGGAAAGTCCCTAACAGCTGACACTGATCTGTGTACCCAACGAGTACAGGCACTAGGTCTAGGCATATCTCTCAGAACAAACTGAGGCACTGGTGGGGGAGGCAAGGGAGTCTCCTCAGCTACAATATCTAGGGTCCTCTCTGAGTCTGAGCTGTCTGAATCAGATATGTTCTCCCGAGATGGAGAAATGGAGATCACTATGGGCCACTATCAACAATATAAATATATAGGAAAGACACAACAAGGTTAAGGCAGTTCTAACGAAAGATCAATAGATGTCAGGGTAACGTCGTGGGAACCCTCGACTGACTTTTAGGGTTTGCTCCTCTAAATGAGTTGCTGACTCACACCTTAGTACACATTTTATATACCTTTTTGACTCGATTCCTGACCTAAATCAGGGACTTGAACCTGTAGCTCTGATACCAACTGTGATAGCCTCAACCCCGGGGTCAGGAGTTGACGTCACCAAACATAACAAACCATAAAACATAAACTACAACATTATTATTATTATACGATCATGACCCCAAACCAAGATCCGGTCCAGGTTCAAGTATGATTTAAGCTACTTACTATTACAAACCATATATTAAAAAGTCAGACATACTAAACTTATTCAGTAACTCATCAGACCGCATATGGTCTGATACAAACTACCTTAGAGGAGCCAGGTCCAGAAGGGGCTGAGACTCGGTTCTGCCAAGGTCTGATAGCTCTTCTAGGCATCTGCGATATATATATATATATATATATATATATATATATATATATATATATATATATATATATATATATATATATATATATATATATATAACAGGTTACAAGGGTGAGCATATGATCACTCAGCAGTACCAATATATGAATATCAAGATAAAAACAGTAAAGTAAACTGTTATAGGAACAGAACTAGAAATCAACATAAAATTAGTAACCTGTAAAATTATTTCGAACAACAGTAAATGAACATCAATAAAAGCAACTGGATATCACTGACTAACATGCTCTTTATAAAACAACATAGCCATGTGTTGTGTAAATACCAGAGTCCAATTTTAGCATGCTATTCACATTTGTTATTCAACTGTATAAATCAATTATTCTCTTATGGGAATCACAAAGCCAAATCAGATACGTAATGGATATGTGAAGACATCTGATCAGGCTATCAACACCAGACGGCTCCAACTGCCATCCCATAAACATGTTCCGGAACTCAGACACTAGCTAGGTCTCCGACCTGCTGGACTAATCGGCTATGTAGTGCGCACAACCAAGTTAGCCTCTTACGCCACCTCAATAGGCCACTCTTGCCCCTATGTATCCCATATCTGATCGTTTTATCCAGTTTTCAAAACACTTGTACCTATCTTATTTTAAAATCATTCATTTAATAGCACACGTAAAACTGGTTCATAAATCATTTTCGTTCAAGATAGGTACCTTTCAAAGTTACTTTTTCCCAAAACCGACTCAAAATGATTAGTTAAAACTACAGGGGATACGTAACTTAAAAACATTTTTGTTCCTATACGAGAATAAAACAACAGTTTATCCATATGTACTGAACCATAAAAGAATGGTCAGGGGTACTTGCCTTGCAACAGTTTACAGAAACCCTAGGTAGCTTTTACGCTGACTTCGGTCCTTGTGAGACTCGACTGGGATCTACAGTAACAGAATAACCTAATTAGTTATACCGACATACTTGATATTCTCGAATCCTAAATAACCCAATCCGATAACCTGGCTCGTATAATGTATATACACATAATCACGTAATCGATTTTGATAATAAGGGTAAAACGTTTTATATTGTAAAGTACGTTTCTCGTATTTTAAAATAATTTTTAGAAAAATTTTGACAGCGACTCCTCTATTTATAAGCCTACCCGCCGAAACATAATCGATATCAATCCCAACCAATCACAATTAAATAATTATTTACGTACAAAACTAATCATATGAACCATTTTATTTTATTTTATAAATTTAGGACTCAGAATTGATTCATCACAGTCCACCGTTGACTTATCGAAGTTCATCGTCAACGGTGGTAAAATTCGCCGGTGCCCGATAAATTTTGGGTTTCCATACGAATTTCACCGATTACATAAAATTCCCGCACGATTGTTAGATATATTTGTGATGTCATGTCTAATCTGTTGTGTTTAGTTTCAGAACTTAATATCAGGACTTATCAGGACTTACTGGAAATCAGAACTTACTGAAGTCAGAACTTATATCAGAACTTAAGGTGTCAAAAGATATATCAGGACTTAAGTGCGGGAAGACTTCAGATAAGGAATGCGGCTGATTTATGGGAGAGGATCTGGATTAAACAAAGGAAGATATGCATGGAGAGTTGGACAGCTAGAAGGCTTGTAGAAGATAATATCTGATTGATATATTTTAGGAGACTGAATCATATTCCATATCAATTAGAAGATATCTTGTAACTGCGTACTATATAAACACAACTTAGGTTTTACACTATATGTGTTATCATTCACGAGAACATTATTCATTGTAACCTAGCAGCTCTTAGTGATATTGTTCATCACTGAGAGAGTAGTTTAACCTACTTTGTAACAGAGCTTATTATATTGAATAAACTCTATTATTGTTACATACTTGTGTTCTAAATCGATTTGATTGTATAAACATTATATTCAACCCCCTTCTATAGTGTTGTGTGACCTAACAAGTGGTATCAGAGCCTCTCTATTGATATACAAACAGTGAGATCCAGTTTACAATCATGTCTGACGTAACACAAACTCCGCCTAAGCCCACCAAAACTCAAGATACTCAAAACAATCAAACCCACAGTCGATATGAGAGTATTAGGGTACCCATACTGAGAGCATCTGAGTATCCTATATGGAAGGTAAAGATGGCTATGTTTCTGGAAGCCACAGATCCAGAATACCTTGATAGAATTAATGATGGACCATAAAATCCTACCAAGCTCTCTGTTGCAGTTGCTGATCAATCAGCAAAGATGATACCAAAGGAGAAAGGTGATTACACACCTGAAGACATCTCATCTATTGCCAAGGATGGAAGGGTAAGGCATCTGCTTCATAGTGCAATTGACAATGTCATGTCAAACAGGGTAATTGGATGCAAGACTTCAAAGGAAATATGGGATGCTTTGGAGACAAGATGCCAGGGAACTGAAGCCATCAAAAAGAAGAGGAAGACTATACTCACACAAGAGTATGAGCACTTTGACTTAAAAGCTGATGAGTCATTAACTGATTTATATGACCGGTTTGCCAAATTCTTGAATGATTTGTCACTGGTGGACAAAGAATATGATCTTGAAGATTCAAATCTAAAATTTCTTTTAGCTCTTCGTGAAAATTGGGATTTGAAGTCTACTACCATAAGAGACAACTATGACCTTGCTGAAACTACTCTTGATGAAATTTATGATATGCTCAAGACTCATGAACTTGAGATGGATCAAAGGAGAAAAAGGCATGGAAGAAAGTCAAAGAAAGTTGCACTTAAAGCTGAGGAGGAATCTCCGAAAGTGGTTGTCTCAAAGAGGGGCAAAGGAAAGGCTCTCATCATACAGTCTGATTCAGAGTCATCATATTCTGATGATGATGATTCAGAATCTGAAAATTTATCTGAAGTGGATGTTGATGCAGAGATGATGCAACTGTGTGCTCTTATGGTGAAGGGTATCACAAAGATAGCCTACAAGAAATTCAGAAAGGGTAAGAAGTTTTCCAGGAAAGGTTGAAGTTCTGAAAAGAATGGGTTCAGAAAGGCTGAAGGCAAAGGAGGAAAGTCTGACAGAGGAGACAGCTCAAATGTCAAATGCTACAATTGTGGTGAAAGAGGTCACATCTCTCCTGACTGCAAGAAAGGAAAAGGTGATAAAGGTCAGGCACTTATCACAAAGAAGAAAAACTGGGCAGACACTTTAGATTCTGAAGAAGAGGTGAACTATGCTTTGATGGCAAATGCTGATAGCAGTACTGAAACTGTTGAATTAAAGGTATCTCATTCAACTCTTGCTTTTCATACTGATGATATTTCTGAGCTAAGATTATATCTTAGAACCATGTTCATTAGTTTTAGAGATCAGACTTTAGAAAATAAAAAAATAAAATTTGAAAGTCTTGCTCTTAGAAACAGAAATGACTACTTAGAAAAGGAGTTAATTATATTTCATCAAACTCAGAAAGAAAGAGATGAGGCTTTGTATGTTAAAGATGAACTGCTAAAATTGAATAAATCTCTTAAATCTGAACTGGAAAAGGAAAAGGAGATAATCAAAACTTGGACTAACTCTGGAAGAACAACTTAGAAAATCTTAGAAAATGAAAATTGGAAAGAAGGACTAGGTTACCTAGATGATAAAGAAGAAAAGGAAACCTCACAAATTGAGGGAGATTGTTGTGCAAGACATGCCTGTATAGTAACAAGACTAATTCATATTGATAGCCCTAAGATTAAGTTGTTTGATAGTCAATATTTATATTCTGTAATTATATTCCTTGAGTCTGTAAAACTGTATAGTATATTAGACTGAAGGATTTTTCTGTGTACAATTTCAAGCTAAGGAATAAACTCTGGAAGAAGATCAATTCTTGATCATGCCTCAGAGAAAAGATGTAGAAGTTTGGAGTTGAATAATGTTGTTCTATGAAAAATGTTCTAAGTCAAGATATCGACAAGTCACAGATCAAGGAATATCGAGAAGTCAATCGAGAAGTCCAAAATGACTTGTAGAGAAGTCCCAAGAGATTTTGACAAGTCATTTATGCATATAGAGATCTCAGAGATATCGACAAGTCAAATGAAGATGTAGAGAACTAGAGATATCGACAAGTCAATACCTCATGTAGAGATCTCAGAGATATCGACAACTCAAAATATGTATATAGAGATCTCAGAGATATCGACAAGTCATTTCTACATGTAAAGGTCTCAGAGATATCGACAAGTCAAATTCCTCATGTGGAGAACTCAAGATGCCGACAAGTCAAAAAGCCTAATAGAGAACTGGAGATGTCAACAAGACATTCTGCATGTCGAGAACTAGAGACCTTGATAAGTCATTTACATATGTCGAGAACTCGAGATATCGATAAGTCATTATACTTATCGATATGTCACTTCTCTATAGAACAAAAGGAGATATCGACATACTATCTCAAATTCAGAATACAGACAAGTTTAAGATTCAAGATTATTTGTCAACAAATAATTCATTCACTGAATTGGAAAGTCTACAAAAGCAGTTTGAAGAATACAAGATCAAGGGCCAAGATTCACAGACCTGCACAGATTTGCTAATACCAGAAAAAAAAATAGACAAGGTTGCTTTAGAAATTGGTTTAGTACATTTTAGTGCAAGTTTTGTAAACTTGTGTTGCTTGTCTATAAAGCATGCACGGGTCCTTAGTTTAGAAGTAACAAACAGATCTAGAAAATTTTGTATTCTCTCAAGATTGAAACTGAGTTCTTATTTTCTTAAAAAAACATATTTGTAGCAAGACAAACTTAATTAATACAATTAAGTGAGTTTTTGAAATATTGTGTTTGTGTGATTACTGTTAAACATGATATCTCTAAAATTCTTAACTGCTTTGTTCAACCATTATCCAAACAGCTTAAAATTTAATAAAATCCAAGAAATATATTCACCCCCATGTGTTGCATTTCTTGCATTCAATATCTAACATAAGAGTCTCTTTTTTTAGAAAATAAGATTCTTCCGGTATTTTCATCCCAAAAACTCATGCATTTCTTTTTAAATTTTGTATAACAGAGCCTAATGTAATGTATTATCACATTCTTAATTAATTAATATTGAACCATATCATCAATTCAAATTTTAATATATAATATTTTTACTTGTTCTTATATAACTCATTATCTTCTTAACGAAAATATTTACTTTTTGAGTGAGTGCTGAAATGTTGCTCATTCCTTCAAAATACAACTAGATTTTATCTGTGTTATGTTGGTTAAAAAATAAAAAATTATGACTTAGAATTATCATGATGAGTTTCCTGATCATTGTATACCTATTTATATATTTATATCGAAAGAGAAGTAATGAAAAATTTTAGTATTGACTCGATTATAAACGAGTTTCGTGATTTGAAGGAACGTAGAGCTCTAATTTACTAATTTTTTTACTAGGATTTTTCTATTTTCTTCATTGAATGTTTTTCTTTGAACGAAAAATTGTTTGAACCCCTCTTTACACATTTGCTGGTTTCGTCCTTGGTAGACTGTTTGAGCTCAAATTATGATATTAACAAGAACACAAATTAATAATTTCGGTGTGCGGGGCTGTTCCCTCCGACGCCGTGTCTAAACCCTTCTTGCGGTTGCGGTGTAGTTATATGGAGTTTTTGCAAAATAACACCGGCGGGGGATTTGAGCCCCGCAGCCACAGCGCCTCCGATGTGAGAGTAAGAACTCGCTAGGAATTCAAGGTGGTTGTGTGTATATTTCTGTGTAAGAGAGCGTAACTCCTAAATCTTTTACTCTCGGGACATATGCAACTCAAAGGTAGGGTTTATTCAGTACCGTTCATTGTTGTAGACGAAGGATGCCTGGCTCGGATGAAACATTGCATTCCACGGCAGGAATGAAATATTTTTATAATAATATTAAACTTTTTTAGAAGTAGTAAATAAAAGGAAAAGTAACAATACAATTGCGGTTCTTCACAAATTGTGCTATCACAACTCGACTGATTAATTTTGTCAAGTTTGCTCCGGTACCTTATTCAGTTTTCCTCGGGAAAAAAAAAAGCAGTACCTGCAGCCATTTCCATTATTTCTCGTAAAATCACCATTTCCTTTCACGGTGTATTTTTCTATGAAAAAAAGTCCTTTCACAGAAATGCATTATACATGTCAATACTTCCACAAAACGCATTGCATTGTACATGTCAATACTTCCACAAAATTTCATTACTAATTTGACAAATATTTAATGAGAAAGAAGAGAACTTTTACAATTTTGAGTTATTAGATATTAATTTGTTTTATTATTTAACCCCAGTTCGTTATGCTTCGTTAGCCTCAATAAATAATTCTTAAAAAAAACACGTCATAATCTGGCAATCAAATATTGGGGGATATTTGAGCAAATTTTGAGATGCGTCAACACAACACTACTGCAGTTTTGGTTACACATTGCAGTGAATTTGACTGATACGCTGTATTTTCAGACTCTACACTATTTAAAACCAATAGTTAAAGTTTAACTGTACATGAAAAATCTGGAACAAGACTAGATTGACAAGGTTAATAAAACAGCCACGGGAATACACTACAGAAGTAACAGTAACGAGATAGAAAATTCATTGTCCGACCAATTCAATTAAAAAAAAGACTAGCCATGTAACATGGCTTTTGAAACAGTTTAGCTTATATTAATTGGAATTCTTGAATTCAAGATTCCAGAGAAAAATGGAGCAAAACTTTGGTGTATAAAACGGAAAAGTAACAACTCAAAATCCAGTAAAGCTAGAAACTGACGTTCCATCTAAGCTCAAAGGGCTGCACAAACTTGAATTCAACGCTAATTCATTAATTCACTTTCCTATTCGTCATTGTCATCAGCCTCAACTTCTACCAATATTTTCTTGCATGCTTCATAGCACATGAAAGAAATCCCAGCAGCAGGTATTAGCTTCACGCAGCTGGGACCGAGTCCTTTATACAAACCCTGAACTCCTTCACGTTCAAGAATACTAGCAAGAGCATGCAAAACATTCTTATAAACTTGTCTTCCACTTACCGCCCCAACTTGCATGTGTTTTCTTGCTACCTCTAGAGGAAATGTAGCAGTGCTTGATATAGCACCAGCCGCTGATCCTATGAAAAGGGTTTCTATGTTGCCAATCTTCTCCTTCTTGAAAATTTTCCGGTAAGCTTTCCTCAAGGAGTCATAAGCAAAGTAATTGGTAGCAGCATATGGGATAACTCCGATAAGACTTGGGGTAAGACCGCGGTAAAGCTCTGCAGGTCCCCCTTCTTGCATTATTTTTATAAATGCATCAAATAAACCATCATAGACATCCCTCTGCAAATCCGCCAGCAACATACTACAATCACATTTCTAGAGATTCTCGACATAATTTTTAAAGTATATCTTTGAGTTCCCTCAAACATACCTGAATGGTTAATCGGGTCTTGACTAATTCCAGTGGATATGTGACTAAGGTGGAGCTAACTCCAGCACAGGCTCCTGCTACCAGCGATGCTGGAATAGGGATCTTCGGCTGTTCCCCAGGGTTGTGAGATAGGCTCTTGTTGACCGTGTCAAAAGCAAATAGCTGCACAATCAATAATATATATTAAAAACACTAACAAATAGATGATCAGCAATAAGAATCAATTAGTTATGAATAAAGAAAAAGAATATGAAGTTCAAAGCTTAACAGGATCAATTAACTATTAACATATGTAGAAAAAAGAGGAAATGCATAATACACCAATGATGTATAAAATATCGGAAAAAAAAGAGCATTTATATTGTCTTGAAGCAATGTACAAGTTTTTCTCAGATAGGCAGAGATCAATATGTTTACAGTGAAGATGTATGTATGGAAAAAGAAAATATAAACCAGGTATAATGTAACTAACAGGATAAGAGGAGATCCTTTGCCTTTGAACCTTTTCTCCCTAGTCCCTTCTAGAAGTCTTCTCCAAGAAGACCCTCCCTACATTTTAAAAATCTGCACGGAGGAGTTTTTAAATCTCATTAAGAGGTCCAAAGCTACCGGAAGAGTGGGAGGATGTAGGAGCGGAAAGTTCGAGATTGCACGTAACATATGCTTTTCGCTGATAAGAGTTACCGTTATTGTAAAGCAACTAACCAGGAAGTCTCAGTTCACAGATTCCTCGTTTAATATCCTTGAGATTTTCTTAGGACAGATGCAAGGTTAGCGATTGTTGTGGAACGAGCAGTCAGGTAATGGACGTCTGGAGTTCCGTCATTTTCTTAGCTTTGAAGGACACTTGCGATTGTGGTCAAACAAGCAGTCACTAAAAGGTATTTATAAAGCTCGGCAATATCCAAAGGGTTCTGTTTTGACATTAAGCTTAGGTTACAGCCCAAGTTTTGTTTGGGGATGTATGTGCGAGGCCAACTATGTTTGCGGAAGCAACTGTGACAACTTAAAATACCTCCAAAGGTCTGTAACTTAATTTATTGGGCTCTGTGTACTTGCCTGCCTAGCTACTATGGAAATTGCAGCGGTCACTAGTCACTGTCCAGTGTGTCAATTAGAAGATGAAACAAAAAGACATGCATTTGTGTATTGTTTTTGTGATGGATTGTTGGAAGTGTCTTAATTTAAGTCTCTATCTAACTAGTGTGGAAGATATAAGTTTAACTGATTGGTCTGTGAATACCCTGTGATCCAGCCGAATAAATTTGGTTCGCTGAAAACCCCACTATTAGTAGGAGCCTTACTAGTTACTGCACCTAGCGAGCTGCAAAGAGACACCAAATAAGGGTAATGCAGTCACTTCTGTGAATGTAGACCATCAAAGCATCTTCTTGCGAGGTGGACTTACAAATACTGTGAAGATTAATCTGGATTCTGCTCTTGTTGTAAAAGTGGGCAGGTACACATGTGCTTTGGTGAGAGATCATGATGGCAAACTAATAGAGGCGAGGCACCTTAGTAAGATGGGATAGGGTGGAACCAAAGCTCGCAGAAGAGCTGGGAATTAAGGAACCACTTAACTGGCCCGGACAAAGTGAATTAGTTGGGCCAAAAAAGTACATAAGAGAAAGTGGAGATTGAAACTGACTGTTTGGTTAATGCTCAAGAAACAAGGGTCGACAGAAGTCAATGGGATTCAATGAATCTAAAAAAGGTTGATAAATAGAAATTAACGGGTGTCTAGGCAGCCTTTCAGCGTTCAGGCCTATTAAAGGAGTAAAATGTAATGACATTTCAAATTAGAGCACTGTAAGCACCATTGAAAAATATTGTTAGCAGTGACAGTTTGGGTAGTCATTGTAACAACTAACCAGATTGTGCACTGACATGTTTGTATTATAAAAGACGCCAAACCTAATTTGTATAGGGAGAACTAGTTAGTATATACACTTCACATTTTGAATTTTAGACTTTCAGACCAAGATTGTAAGGAATCCTTTTAGATATACATGCATTTGCGGAGACTAGTACCATTGGATAATTATAAACTTTCTGTGAGATTGAATAACAAAGATATCATAAAAAAAAAAAATTGAAGGTACAGCTATTGGGTAAAACAGTCCAAAATATGTCTAAGAAATCCTAACCCTGAGCAGATTTGCAGAAAGGAAAAAGCATCGAGGGCAGGGAGCAAATTTTCGACATTCATTCTTAAACATGGTGTATTGACATAATTTAATTTGTTGCCAAATATTTAACTGGAGTTCAACGAAATCCACCACGAGATCAATGAGAATCACAAGGATACAAAACAAAGATGAAATCTATAACGAGATCAATCGAAATTAAAAGGATACAAATTAATCCTGTTAAAGGAAAAATTGAAGACAAGGATAAATTACATACAAGGGTGACACTGTCATGTAGGCACATGCAAAAATGTCATCAATTATTGTTCTAGTAAAGAAACATTCAATCTAATCTCAAACAGATGTGGGAAATATGCATGGTGTAAAATTGTAGAAAGTTGTAGTCTTTAATATAAACTGTTGTAAAAATAATGAACTGTATGTACCCTCACAACTCACAAGCATTTCCCTGATAAAGATACTAGTGAACAATGAATCCTAGTCAAACTAGTAGATTTGTAGTCGATCAGGAAATCATGACAACGCAAAGGGTTATCTCATGGTATAGATTTGTAGTCGATAAGGAAATCATGACAACGCAAAGGGTTATCTCATGGTATATTATTGTAATATAATAAACTCGAAGTCTTGAATACACAATAGCGCACAAGTACATGATAGAGTAAAAACATATACTGTATGAATAAAATATCAACCTTGAAAGTGAATGTTTAAGATATCCTCATACACTATGACACCAATATTTGAGGAGAAATCATGCATGAAGACAAAAAATACAAATAACATATGGCAGTCCCTATGAAATATGAGAACTGAAAAATATGAACAAAACAATAATCCTACAAGTACAAAACAAAACCAGCAAAATAAACACTTGAATTGAGAATTTCCGAACAGCCATGAATACAAACATCAGAATTCATAGACCAATAGTTTCATACCCAAAATAATCAAACCAATTTGATGTCCATCCTTAGCAAATTAAATTAGTGATCATTAAATAAAAAACAAATTATATCTTACACATCACAAGAACAACAATCAGTAAAAATCACATTGATTACCATCTCTAACAGGCATAAAAAGATCATCCTCTACAACAAAGATATAAATACATATACAAGTCTTTTACCTCTATAGCTTTGCTAGGAGCCACTCGAATAACATTAACAAGATTGCCTCTAAACAGCCCTTTCCAGCCATCAGTTTGCATAATATTATTGAACACTTCAGTACTAGAATGCCCACTACTACCAACCATCAAATGAGTTCTAATTGTCTCTAAAGGAGCCACTGCTGTCCTCGAAATTGCTCCGGCAATTGCACCACTAACCAACCTCCTTAAAGAAGTATTAGCAATTTTCACCTTGAACTTAAGCCCACCCTTTTTCTTATTATTCATCACAATCCCATCTTCTTCATTTACATACTTGACATACAAATCATTTTCACCTGAATTAGGTGAAATGGCAGCAAATCCCAAACCATTTGACTGACCAATACTAGCAAATAAACCACCAGGATGAAAACTAGTACAATCTTGAGGACTCAATTGAAACCCCAAATTAGAAAAACTAAAGAACAACCCATCTTCATTACCCTTTGAAACTTGCATATCTTTTTTACCCATGAATCAAGATTCCCTGCAATTGGGTTTTGTAAAGATTGGATTTTGATTAAATGGGTGTCAAAAAAATCAAATTTTGACAAATGGGTAGGTGTTGTTTAAGAGAATTGATGAAAAAGATTGGTCGAAAGTAGAGAAATTGAGAGTTTTATAAATATAAGAAAAAAGGGGGGGTTTGGTGAGGCAAAGAAAACAAGGAAAATGTGCCGCCCCCACTGGTTTCGGCAGAGCGGCAATAGGAGTGGTGTAGCCGTGTAGGTGTGAATTTAGTGTAAAATATATGCATACATACTATACTACTTTGTATGCATAGTGCACCACCAGTCCACCACAGTGGGCTTTTGTTTGCTGAGGGGAGAGGAATAAAAAAATAGTGGTTCTCTTTAAAAAAAACATTGTTATATTATTATTTTTTTTGTAAATTTATGATTTCCTTTTTATATTTAAAATCAAATTAGGTTTTTCTTTTTTTTTTTAATTTTAGAAATATGTTTCTATATGAAAGTTTATAAACTTAAGTGCCTAGAGAAGAAGGGCGCCCAACATATTACAATAGTAGAAAATGATCTCGAACATCATTTTAAAACATGAGTTAAAGTCATGTTTTGCAAAATTGCATTTTGGTCTTACTTTGAAAATGTCAGACAAACTCCCGTTTTAGAGTAAAATTAGGGGTCATATTTTCTTAAAGTAACATTTGGGGCTAATACATATAATTTAAGTTGTTTAAATAATTATACGTTTAGTTATAACCAACCGGCATAAAAGTTAAATTTTCTTCATGTTCTCCATTATGTAAATCACAAAATTTAACCTCCAAATAGTTGAAAAAATATGTTGTAATCAGTTTCGCGAATCTTCTGAATCATATATTTTTTGCGGAATTTTTTTAATTGGTGAAAGATTCAATTCTTTTTATTTAAGTTACAAAATAATTTACAAACCTTGAACTGTTATCCTAATGTAATTTTGTAATTTTACAAGTGAGGTCACATTGTTACGTTGTATTATCTTTAGTTGTTTAGTTATAAATGAGGTTGTTAAAAATACATTACATTGAATTTTTTTGTTATCGCAATCTTGAATTCTTTTGATATGTTCTTTTTAATATTTTTGCAACTGAGTCTGGGATCATCTCATAATATTGTATTATTTTTAAGTAATTTTAGTTACAAATAAGATGGTTAATGATAAATTCCATATCGCACGAGTTAGAATCCACTCGTAGTGCAATATAATATAATATATATTATACTTCCTAAGAGAATATTTGCATGTGTAAAGGGCTCGGATGTTAATAGAACAACCAACTTCAAGTATGCCTTTCAAAAAAAAATTTCTCTCTATTTATATGCCTTTTCAAAGAAATTTTTCTCTCTATTTATATGCCTTCTTAGCATCATCTCCACCCTATTGATCTGTAACGACCCCATGATCCTTATTTAACCAATAAAAATATGTAACTCCCATGTAATTTGTATAATATTAAAAAAAATTGTAACTCCCAAATTTGTAACTCCGTATTTGTAACTCAAAGTTATTTATACCATAAATAATTTCTAATTTCATGCAATCAATTCTTTTTATTTTAATTTCAATCTATGAAATTAAATCAATATTACAACATCTCCCCCTTGACTAATTTCATAAATCTCTATTTAACTCCGACTTTTCTCACATATTAAAGTGTGCATTGAATTCAGTCTTCTCATATCAACACATTACTAGTACTAACACATGTCATTTTTATCTTACCGCAATACATTAAATTTATGGGTATATAAATTCACAATACCATTATCGTTTTTTCCAAGATCAATGAGATCGACACCGGACTACAATTTTATATCCCAAACGATTAAAAACTTTACAAAAAATAGATATTTTAAAGTCTCAAAAATGTCTTTCTTGCCTATTAATCATTTGAACTTCTTGGTTGCACCTTAATTTTAAAAACCAACCTCGATAACAAAATACCCTTATTCTTATATGTAAAATAATCCAAAATAGTTAATCAAAAATATTTTATTAATCAATTTCAATATAATTTTAAGAATCTCATGGGCTTATATTTCCCATTATTGACATACTTAAATTACAGCTTAAAATTCAAACCTAACTCATAATTAGGCTAATAATTTCCCATTATTGATTGACTTAAATCATAGCTCAAAATAAATCAAAATATAAACAACTCATGATCGGGTTCATACTTTCCTATATCATACACCTTCTTATCATTTCCAATCGAAACTCGATTATTATTAAAATGCACTTCCAATCCATTTTTAAGCAATGCAGGAACGGAAACAAAGTTGTGCCTCTTTCCAAGAGCAAACATCATATTTTTAAGGGCCATCATACTTTCTCCAAGATCTAGTTGGTAAGAACCAATTTCCGCCATATCCAAGTAGGTGTTATTTCCTAAGAAAACTCTCTGCTCTCCCTTCTTTGGTTCTTTAAACTAGTTCAAACCTTCCTTTGTTTTTGCAATATGACGAGTTGCACCAGAGTCAATCCACCATCCATTAATGTATATGGCGACATGACCAGCATTGCACTTAATAACTCCCACAAACTCACGTTTATTTTGTCATTTTTGTTCTTGGACCTTGCCTTTTCCATCATCCCCTTCTTGATTCTCGAGGATATTCATTCTTGAAATGTCCATATTTTCCACATGCATAACAACTTCCAACGGAAAACTTCTTCTTTTATTAAGTTGGCTTAAAAAAATTTCCTTTCGAATGACCTAGTCTTCCTTGCCCCTTCTTTTGATGGCTTGATCGAAATTTAGCTTGAGCAAAGTTAAGCTCTTCTTCTTCAGTCAAGTTCATCTTTAACCGCTTGCGGCTATTCACCAAATCATACTATATAGCCGAATCTGCCGAAAGTTGATGTTAGGTCACACACACTATAGAAGGAGGTTGAATACAGTGTCTAGCACAATCAAATCGAATTAAGAACACAAGTATGAAACACATAATAATCTTATTAATAAAACAGTATTACAATGGAACCGTCCTCTCTCAGTAATGAACAAATATCACGAGAGCTGCTAGGGTTACAATGAATAATATTCTCGAATAAGATAACACATATAGTGTAGACCCTATGTTGTATTTATATAGACACACAGTTACAAGATAATCTTCTAATTGATATCGAATATGATTCTGCATCCTAAAATATATCAACTAGTTATCTTTTCTTCCAAGTATTCTATTGTTCATAGAATTCTTCTTCATGTATATTTCTTCTTGTTTAAGTATCGATCTTTTTCCCTTCAATCAGCCGCCTTCCTTATCTGAAAGTCTCCTTAAGTCCTGATATTATCTCCTGATAAATATCTTCTGATAACTTAAGTTCTGACTTCAGTATAAGTACTGATTTCCAGTTAAGTCTTGATTTGTCCTGTTAGTTAAGATCTGAAAACTAAACATAAATCATCATTAGACATGACATTACATATATATCTAACAATCTCCCCCAACTTGTAAATTAGCATAATATACACGTTCAACAGATATTTGATGATGTCAAAAATATTAAGTACAAATGCATGAGAATTTGACTAGATAACTATAACTTACAGTCCTTACAGCTTTTACCATCCTTAAAGTCTGATATCGGCTTCAGTCTGTATATCCTTCAGAATTTAAGCAGTTGTAGATCTTTGACTTGGCTTCAGTTTCTGATCTCTTTGATGTCAGGAGTTGTTCTGAGATAGTTCTTCAAAAGTGTTCTCTCAGCATATTCAAGTTCATTGACCATCCTCCTTTTAGCATTTTTCAGTTCAACTATATCTTCACCAGTTTGAAAGATAGCAGCCCTGAGATCATTTATTTTTGCTTTCCTTATATCTTGATCTAATCTGATGATATAGGCTTTATCAGACTCTAGATTGAATTCAAGTCCCTTAATACTAGAAAATGTAGTGATGATTTTAGCAGTATTAGGCTTCATTTCAACAATATCACCATTATGAGATATGTACTTAGGACAGTATGAGCTGTCAGACTTTACAGAGTAAAGCCTCTTCTGTCTTTGAATATTTGATTTTAAATAACCTGTAGCACCATCTGTTGATCTGTTTTCACTTGAAGTAGAAATAGAACATGTTCCAGTTCTTCAAAATACTTCAATAGAATAACATTCTTCCTAATCTGGAATACCCTCCCATCTGTCATAAAGTATAACATGACATCTTCTTTCAACACAGAATGGTAAACCATTTGTACAGATTCAAGTTGATTCAATCTCTCAGGAGTTGTTCCTACTCCTGGGAAGTTGGATCATTGGTAGTATTGTTTACTCTCTTCTCTTTAGAACTACCCAATCCTGATTTGTCTCTAGCTTCCTTTCCTCTAATAACTCTTGCATCAAAACCACTTGATGTAGTCTTCAAAAGTTGAGTAGATTGTTGAGCTTTGGTAAAACCAGGTAGTAACATCCTTGAAGGTTTAACATGAGCAATGTCAGAGGTTTCCTTTTCTTTATCTTCTGATATCAAGCCAACTTGAGCTATGTCAGAGGTTGCTTGCTTCACTGTAATATCAGATTTTACTAAGTCCTGATCTTGAACAACATGAGCTCTGTCAGAGGTTGTTTGAATATCCTTTTTCTTCAAAATCAGACTAGTATCTTCATCATTAATTATTTCTTCATCCATGATTGGCATGTATACCTTTACAGGTTCATCAATTTTTTCTTTACCCTTGGATCTTGGATCTACCTCCACTTGTGATTTGGCTTTGGTTGCCTCAGAATTTGTCTTCTCCTTAATCACAATACCATTAGGCTTTGGAAGTTTCTTTTCAATAATAGAAGCTTTAGACTTGGATTTGACATTTTCTGCTTTAAGTCAGGCTTCTTCTTCCTTTAGACTTTTAAAGTCCATTCCTGGATTTTCTTTAAGATATAATCTCTTTGAAATTTCTTCATCCAGCTTCTGTAACTTAGGGTCTTGATAGTAAACTGTTGTTTCCTTCCCCTTAAGCTTCAATGTCTGCATAAACTTCTGTGATTCTAGACTTTCACCCTGTATAGGAACATCAGGCTTTGTCAGAACTTGTTTATCAGAACTTATTCTTCTATCAGCATCAGAGTCTGATCTCTGTATAGAAGTTTCAGCTGTCCTTGATGAAGAACCTTGACCTTGACCATGACCTCTACCCTTTTCAGAGTTTCCAGAGTCATCATTTCCATCATCCTTACCCTTCAGTGGTTGAATGGATTTACATTTGGACTTAATCACTTTCTCCCCCTTTTTGGCATCATCAGGTAGAAGAAGAGAGACAAGCAATTCCACTGAGGATTGGATCTCATTGAGTTGAGTTTGCTGAGAAGCTTGATTCTTCAGAATTTCAGAAATCTGATCTTGTTGCTTCTCCTGAGTCTTTTCAATATACCCAATTCGGTCAAAGGCTGGCTTAAAAAATCTGTTCTTTTCTAATTTTATATTCATATCATGCTGGATCAGTGATTCTTGAATTTTGTTCACCGTGTCATGAGTTATTGAGTGTTGACCTTGAAGGTGCGTGGTACTCAATGCAGTAACTCTTAGCTGTGCCTTGACATCATCATTTATCAGCATTTCATCAGCTTTGGCCAGGTGCTCAGCAAGTATGTTCTGAGTTGGAACAAAATCAACTGTGTTCCACTCCTTAGTCCACTCCTTTCCTCTAGGAGTTTCACTCCAAGGTACTGGTACATCCTCTCTAACAAACTTCTTGATTAGATCAGCTTTGGATAGAGCTTGTTGAGGTGCATATCCAAATGGACCAGCTGCATCAGCATCTACATTTGTAGCAGCTTCACCAGTAATTTCAGCATTGTCAGCATCAGAACTTATAGAGCCTGCAGTATCAGCATCCTCTGATAGAATAACAGTATGTGAGGCTATAGAGGTTTCAACATCATCCTCTAAATTCTGATCTGCAACTAACATCTGATCAACATCCAAATTTTGATGCCCACCTACAATCTGATCTTCATCATCGAGATTCAGAACTGGTGTTGTTGGAATATCTGCATTGAAATCAGCATCTAGAAGTGGTATTATTGGTGGAGTAACTTGAGTGGGTGGATCTTCCAAGTACAGAATATCAGGTACAACCAAGTAGTGAATATCTATTTCATCACTTGTACCTGGATCTTCAGCATGTACTGGATCATTAATAGGAGACACGGGAGGTGTAGGCACTTTCTCTGGAATATCCTCTTGTATAGGAGACTTGTGAGCTGATTCAGCAGTGGGAAGTAATTCAATTACAATAGGTTCTGTTGGGATCAGAGATTCATGACCCCCTTCCTTAGATGCTTCCAGGATTTCTTCAGAGTGTGATGATTCACTTACAGCCCTCCTGGCTCTTTACTTTTTAAGTCTCTTTGCTGAAGTAGAGACTTTGGGAGCTTCATCATCAGAATTTAGCTTTCTAAGCCTTTTAAGGGGCCTAGAACTCCCAGTTTCAGTATCTTTCTGAGAAGAGATCTTCTGAGCTTCTACAACAACAGGTTCTGATATTGGAACCTGTTCATCAGTATCTGACTCATCTCTCAGAATAATTCTCCTTCTCTTCTGCTGAGACTGAGGCACAGACTGTGTCCTCTTGGGTTTTGAAGATGAAGGCTTCACTAGATGTGCTGAAGGTTGTGGTTATGTTTGAGGTTGGTGAGAGATGGTATGTTCTGATGGCTGTTGTGTTGGTTGTGATGAGTTGGTGGGTTGAACATCAGGATAGACAGATGTATAAGTTTGTGGATCAGCATTTACCAAGATTTGTTTTACTGACTGAGGAATCTGTAAGGGTCTCAGCACTTGTTTTTTATTGTCAGCATTTAAAAAAATCATTAAAGGCCCTTTTTGCAAGCTTAAAGGGTGAAATTAAATCACTGGCTGGTTGGGGTTCATCAGCACAACAATAAGTATATATAAGCTGATAGAATCTAGCAAAGTCTACTACATTCCTATCCTCTGTCATCCTATCCCCTATAAAACCTAGCACAACACTTGCAAAATCAAAATGAGTTTGATTGATAAGGGCATACCCGATTTGCTGAGTCATGATGGGAATAGCATCAAAGTTGGAGCATTTATTGGCGAATACCTTGGTGATACAATCAAAGAAAAAGCTCCATTCCTTTCTGATATTTGATCTTTTCAGTTGACCCAGCTTTCCCAAACTTTTCTCATAGCGCAGACTGGCCAGAAGCTGCTGTAAAACATGATCCTCCACTGTTAAGAATGTACAACCTTCAGGTAAGTGGAGAGCTTTACGAACTGCTCCTGGAGTAACCACATGCTCGACATCATCTGATGTGAAAATTATGCTTGGTGAACCAGCAGCACCACCATTATCAAAAAGCTCAGTTCGCAAAATGTCAGCACTTGTTTGCTTGAAATAGATTGAGGTTGGGTCAAAGCGTACCCAATCTCACTATTAGCTAAGAAATCTTGCACAAAGTGCCGATCTGATGGAGCTTCAGCCTTATTCAAGATTGCAGCATAGTTATTTGGTACAAACTTGGCTCCATCTATAATTAAATCCTTGGGCGCCATCAGAAATAAGTGAGAAGTTAGAGTGCCTGAAAGGTGTTTGAGAAAATGTCTGTAAAGAAAACCGTCAGAAAATGTGAGAGAATAAGAAAAAGAGAGAGAATGAATAGAATAGAAATGTGAATAAAAGATTTGAAAATCTTTTATCTCTTTAACTTAGACAACCCACGTGACAACAGTTATTGAGAAGTGGAACAGACCTAACACCTCTCAGCCATGCAGCAGTTAAGACAAAAGTTAATGGGCACGGTAAATAAGTAATTATTACTTTGCACGTTCAGTTTTTCAAAAAGAAACTGTTCCCACTAAACAAATGATTATTACTGCTTTATCTCACGTAATCCAATATTCTGATAAAATATAACCGTTCAAGTATTGACTTAAAAGAAAACCAAGTGAATAAATACTACCATATCAGCATCAGAACTTGATTATTATCAGAATTTAAAAGTCATCAGAATATGGCTTCTTAACTCAAAAGGTGAATGTTTATTTCTGTAATTCTTCACACAAATACTGATATGATTACAACAGAACTTAATCATCAGAACTTCCATCAGAACTTGTCATCAGAATTTATGCAACTGACACTTAAACTGTTCATCTAAAACAACATTGATCACCATAGTAATTTTCATCATTCATATGGAGTGTAAGTGTGTGCATTAAGCTAAATATCAGACAAAGAGTAAAGTCTGATTCACTTCAGTACATCTTAGAAATAAGGCATAACTCAGAACTTTGCTCAAAATCTGTCATTAGTCTGAAGTCCACTACAGAATGAGTTCATGCATAAGTCCACCTCAACTATTTTGTGCTCATTTTATGCATATTTTGAAATTCCTTTTTACAGTGGCTTCTCAGTGTAAGTGAGTCACGACTGCTTATCGAAATTTATGCTATTATCAGAGTATTTCTCCAGTAATAAGAGAATGTGAAAAGTCACCAAGAAAATTTATTTTGCTTTTCTAATGCATATTACTTAATACCATCAATGCACTTGGGTCTTCCCTTCCGCATGTATTTTTCTCTAGATCTCAAAGTAGTACCTGATTTTTATTTATTTTCTTTTGATAAGTGAGGTTTATCAGCACTTAGTACATCCATAAGATTTACCAACATCAGAACTTAACAGATAAGAAGCATTATTCTAGTCTTTGACTTAGTAATAAGATACACAAAGTAAACCTAACCAAGCTCAATATCAGAATTTGCTTGTGTTAAAAATTTCCACATAAACAATTACTTCAAACATGGGATCTTTAGTATATTAAAGACTACTAGGTCAACATCTAGCACAGTTATCCTCATTGGATTGAATAGTCATAGAAACATTCAAATCACTATCAGAGTTTAGAAATTCAAGACAACAATCAGCACTTAGAAAATTTCAATTTAAGAACAGAATACACAAAGATAGTAATATCTGTATCAGAACATAAACTAAGAAGATTTAGAAAAAGAACCTGAAACCATTCCAAGTTCATTTACCAATCTTGTAAAAGTAGCTTCACACAGTGGTTTTGTGAAGATATCTGCTAGTTGTTGATCTGTTGGAACAAAGTACACTTCCACTGTACCCTCCATCACATGTTCCCTTATGAAGTGGTACCTAATGCTGATGTGCTTTGTCATTGAGTGTTGAACTGGATTACCTGTCATAGCAATAGCACTTTGATTATCACAGTAAATAGGGATTTTAGAATATATTAACCCATAATCCAGTAACTGATTCTTCATCCAAAGAATCTGTGCACAACAGCTTCCTGCAGCAATGTATTCTGCTTCTGCAATTGATGTGGAAATTGACTTTTGTTTCTTGCTAAACCAAGAAACCAATCTGCCTCCAAGAAATTGGCAGCTTCCACTTGTGCTTTTCCTGTCAATTTTGCATCCTACAAAATCTGCATCTGAGTAACCAACCTATTAGCTTAAAGTCTGATTCTCTAGGATACCACAATCACAGATCAGCTGTACCCTTAAGGTACTTGAAAAATCTTTTCACAGCTGTTAAGTGAGGTTCTCTTGGATCTGCTTGAAATCTTGCACAAAGACAGGTAGCATACATGATATCAGGTCTACTTGTAGTTAGATAGAGTAGTGAGTCAATCATACCTCTATAATCAGTAATATCTACTGATATACCAGTATCCTTATCTAATTTTATTGCAGTGGCCATAGGAGTGGATGCACTTGAACAGTCTTGCATTCCAAATTTCTTCAACAAATTTCTGGTGTACTTAGATTGACAAATAAAAGTTCCTTCTTCATTCTGCTTGACTTGAAGGCCCAGAAAATAGCTAAGTTCTCCCATCATACTCATTTGATATCTTGACAGCATTATCTTGGTAAACCTTTTACACAGTCTGTCATTTGTAGAACCAAAAATGATATCATCAACATATATCTGCACCAAAAGTAAGTCCTTTCCATGGTTGAGATAGAATAAAGTTTTGTCAATTATCCCTCTATTAAATCCATTTTCCAGAAGAAACTGAGATAATATCTCTTACCATGCTCTTGGAGCTTGCTTAAGGCCATAAAGTGCTTTATCAAGTCTGTAGACATGATGAGAAAATTTTGAATCTATAAAACCTGGAGGTTGTTCAACATATACTTCTTCTTCCAATTCTCCATTAAGAAAAGTACTTTTTACATCCATTTGAAAGACTTTAAACTTTTTGTGAGCAGCATAAGCCAAAAATATCCTTATGGCTTCCAATCTAGCAACTGGTGTGATATCCCGTAAATTTTTAGGATTTAATATTTTTAATATCTGGATTATTTTATATGATTGTTTCAATTGGGAAAGAATAAAATTATGGATATTTTATTCATCTTTGATGAATTCGTGTCTTTAAATGATTTATGTGTTAATTGATAATTGTGGTATCGATCTCTGTCATGTTGTGAGAGTATTTAATTACTTTTACTGTTTCCAAAAATATATTTAGTTTTATCTAGATTCTCCCTTGTAGCGGGTGAATTGTGAAAATATTAAGAAAAAAAAAAAATTGTACATAAATACTATTCTTTTATGTGTTAAGTGAATAATATTATATGAGTTATTTGAATTTTATGATATCTATATGAATTAGTGAGTAAATGCTTAAAAATAAATTATTCCAGTTTGACAAGTTAGTATAAGGTTTAAAGTGTAATCAGTGATTACACAAAAGGAATTATAAATAAAGGATTAAATAGGAAATTGGTAAGTATGAGATTTTATTAATTGGTAGATGTGATTATGTGTTATTTGTTTCATATGCGAGTGACATTGTGGTCAAAATATTTTATAAGATATTTTCATGATTTATTATGTGAAAAATGGGGTTTAGTGGATTTTTTAAATATTTTAAATAAATCATCGGTATATGATTGAATCATGAAACTTATTTTATTACCTCTAAAATACCCTAAGAGACATTTTAAAAATAAAAGTTGAATTTATATTAAGATTGGAGTATTTTAAAATAATTTAATAAGCTTTATTTCTAATTTTGAGCATTATTTTGTGAAATTCGTATAATATAAATCGTTTGCTCAAAAATTATTTTAAAACTATGGGGACGAAGCTAATTTTGTTCTCTACATTTTAAAAATAATTTTAGTATAATTATCACCCTTTACAATGCAGAGAAATAGTACTCAAATTCGTTTTTATGTATTTTTGTGTAGAGAAAATGGTAAGTAAAAAAAATCTTTAGCAAATTACAGAAAAAGCCCTGCCTCTTTTCTCTTAAAACCAGCAGGCCCAATTTCTTTTCTCCCCTTTCGATCTCTCTACTCTCCCTCGACCTCAATCTCCCTCTCTCCGTCTCCCTCTAGTTAATCTCGCTTCTAATCTCTCCCGCACTCTTCTCCTCTTTCCAAGCGTTACTCACATCTCCTTCTTCGATTCTGCCGCCTAACCACCATCCAACAGCCACCGTTGTCCACTTTTCCGGCAGCCCAGACCTTACCCATCGTTGTGTGTCTTAATCTCAGTCGGTATAATTCAATTCAAATCCTTATAAATCAGTTGGCTTAAAGATGTGTTGTGATTTTGATATGAGATGTTGTATATATATGTTATGTATGCATATATATGTTATGTAGTTAGTTGGTTAGTTTTAAACTCGTGATATTATCTGGGTGTTAAAGTTTTTGGTTTAAGAGTATGTGTTTATATGCTTGGAATGGTACTTTAAGAATTAACGGATTAAAGTTTTAAAATTATATGTAATTGAGTTGAATTTCTAGATTGTTGCGGGTCTGTTTTTGCAGTAGAATTATGGGCTCATAGAGTCGAGTTATATGCTTAATCTTTCTGTGATTATTTGCTCCGTGAACTCTAGTTTCTACTCGCGAAATAATTAGATTGATTTAATAAACGAGATAAAATATATGTATGTTTTAGTGCAAGGTGCGCAGAATTTCTGGACAGGATCTGGTGGCCTTGACGACTATGTTCAGGGGCTCTAAACACCTTACTTTCATCTGAAATTTTTATGGTAGTTAGATATGTGAGTCAGTTAAGTCTCCACCAAATTTCACTACAACAGACCTATTTATGAATTTATTAAAAATCCAGAAGTGAACTTAGTTTCTGTGAAATCGAGCAGCCAAGATACTTGTTATGTGTTTTTATATGTTTAATTGTTTACAAAGCTTTTGTTTGCACTTGATGTTAAATGAGAATATATAGCGATGTGTTTTATGGAAATACATGTTAGTATATGCCTATTTGAGATTGAGTTTCATTGCTAATTATTAGAGTGTGATTTGAATATGTGTATAGTTACTAGTCTATGTGATATATGTGCAAGGTGATTTATTTAAGTATTTACTCAAGTTGAATTGGTGATGCTAAATTATATAACTGTAAGTTCAAATATTATAAATTATTAAGTATACTTAATTGTTTAGGTGCTGCAAGTCCGGGCGGGTAATTTTCCTTAATTGTTTAGGTGCCGCAAGTCTGGGCGGGTACTTTTCTTACTTGTTTACTTTTATGTTGCTGCAAGTTGAGGCAGCTTTATTTTGTTTGGTTATAAGATTAAATTGTGGAATTGAAAAACAGGTGGATATTCCTAATTACGAATACTTCATGCCAAAATTTTCTAAAATTCCCCTGTATCTAAATCTATTTGACTTATTTGATTTCAATGATTTGAAAGCATGTTATGATTGTTAGTCGTAACACGTATATGATATGTCTGGGTAAGAACATTGAAATGACTTTTGGGTTGTATTTTTGGTGTGGTTATTCAGGGTATTGTCCATATTACGAATAGGTCATGCCGAATTTTCCGTAGAAATATTATCATAAGTTACGCGTTCTCGTGTTAAATAATATTCTGATTTGGTAGTAAGTTTTAAACTATAATGTGTGCTACTTGTTATATGCTATATAATATGCCATATGTATGTATGTATATATATATATATATCACGAAAGGGTAAAAATAAGATAATCGTTTCAGAAGGATACTAAAGTAGTATCTTTTTGCTTATGATAGGATCGGGCATTAAGGACGTGAGACCAAGCAAAAGAAAAGAAAAAGGGAGAGTTGCATAGTAGTTCAATAGTTACGAATGGTTCGAGATGATCAGAACCAGACATTGGGGATCAAGACTGAAGTTGGATAAGATTTCGTATCAGACCGCAGTAACTGCATTAGCGACATATCAAAGAATTAAGAATAGGAAATTATGACGTCTTGAGAAAGCATCATGAGATATTTGTGTTATTGCGAGTGTGTATGAATGCTAAGGACCAAAGGCAAGTATCCCTATCATCACTTATCATTCAAATGATATTTATTTTAAATCTTCTTATGCAAGTATTGCTTTCCCTATTCTCAGTTCGGAATAAATAAATGTTTACCATATCGCGGAATTAAATGATTCTGTTTATGCAAGTATTCTTCTCCTATTTTATGTTCAGAATAGCTAAGTGATTTTACTTATCAAATTACTAGATTTATAAATGTTTTGGGATTTTGAGAAAGATGATTTTGTTGCGAGAATTCCTGCCCAAGTGAATGGGGGAATAAAATTATTTAGGATGTCGATTAATTCGGCTCCTTTTTCAATAAAAAGGCTTTTAAGATTGGAATGGTTACTGGTTACAGCGTAGGTGATCGAGATATCGGTCCAGCTGTAATATCTTTCAAGGCTAGTTATGCTTTTTTTTGGCGCCCTATAGGTACCGTATGTCTTCGGGATACGGGTAGTACCTATACTTACGGTATGGCTGCGGGATACCGGTGTTGTTTCGCGACTGATCATCGGGAATAACATGAAATATAATTGGTTCCAATCTAAATTGATATCTAAATTTCTTTATTATTTTGATAATCATAGAATAAATGATTTATCAATTGTTTCTGTTTTGGATTAAAGGTGAAATGCAGTTTTGATTCAGTTTCTGATTTATGCTGATACTTACTTTGTTGTTAAATATCAAAGGTGGTACTAGTATAGATGATTGATGTTGACTTCAATATGGAATGTTGTGAGCATCAAAGTTCGTATTGATATCTAATTTGATATGACAACAAAATAAGTATTAATTCCAAGAGTTCGGTTTTGAGTAAAGTTTATGATTCAATCCATAATCATTGTTTCATGTTATTGTGGTTTACGATATTTCCGTAAACACTGTTTTACGAGTTTTATTCTCGTTGAGATTCAAAATATTGCTGAAGCATTTCGCTCAAAAATATCAAAATAGTTTTGAATAAATTAAGGAATCAATTCTGGGGTTCCTCAACTAAAATTTTATGATTCAACAATTATGATTTTAAATGTTCTGCTCTAATGCATATGTCGGTTTTATATCAAAACGACCTTATATTTAGTATAATGATCTTGCTGAGCATTTCTTGGGCTCATACTTGCCTGTTTTTAAATTTAACCTCCGGTAAGGATTAGCTTGCGCTGTTTAGCTGCGTAACTCAAGGAAGCAAAGAAGAAGCTTTTGGGAAAGTGGTTGGTCCAGGGTTACGAATTAGTGTAAGTTCTTTTATGTAAAGTTGTTTATATTATATTATATTATAGTTGTGTATTTTATTTGGTCCTAGTATACTTCATTTTGAAGTTATACTAGTGGGTTTAGTTTTGAGATTGAGATTTGTTGAAAAGAGTTTTAAAAGAAAGAGAAAATTTATTTGTGGAATTTGGATATCTTGTTTTTAAAACTGTAACCTTAAAAGATCTTGGATTAGTTTGGGGTTATTTATGATAAATATCTTCCGTTGGCATTTAATTTTTGATTTAACAGGTTATTTTGGATCGAGGTTTCAAATTGACGACCAAATCCTCTAACCCCGGATTTGGGGGTGTTACAGGTTGGTATCGGAGCTGAGGTTATAGTAAACTAGAAACGAGAGTGTGTAGGAGTGTGTATAGCTATGTGATGACGTTTGAGCTCATATTGAGTTCCTGTTGGACTATTGGATATAGTACCAACGAGTAAGTTAAGATAGGCGCATTCGTTTGAGATGATTGTGCTGAGCTGGATGGAACTCCAGGAAGCTGCAAACTTCTTTTGTGGAATCTTCCGAGATTATGATTCGACAACGATGAAGATTATCGATATCCTTGGAACATGAAGAAGCGTCTAGAATCAGATGGCGAGTCAACTGGAGAGTTCAAATTGGAGATAAATATTAAGACTTTGGCAACACCTTCTCTTTCTATAAATTCTTTTGACTTCTCTCAAAAAGAAATATCAGTTAGAAGACATAATCTATAACACCAGTTTATTCATTTTGTGCCAAAATTTTGTTCTCTGGATTTCATTTCCTTCAGAAATACCAGCTTTGAAATCTTTCCAGTTTTATTCATTTGATTTGGATTCTTTTGATTTTCTTTTATTCTGACTGAGATGAATAACCCTAACTATAGGGGACAGAAGGTATACCTGTCTGTGTGATAGGAGTTGGATGGGACGCCATCACTTGTGTGTATTGTGAATACATGAAGATTAATAACCTTTAGTAGTGTCTTAATTTGGGCACGCAATACCAAGCTCGTTTGATCATATTGATCTCTCAGTTATTCTCTTATTTCAACAATACTTTTTCTCAAATTCAGATTTTGGTTCCGTTATGATATCAAATTCTTTTCTTTTTGAAATTTCATGATTTTATCATCTCAAATATTCAAAGATATGCCAATCAAGTTAAGCTGAGTTATCTTGGTCAAGTCAAAGTAAGGCTATGTAATGGGATTATCAATAGCAATAATGGATTGTAATGCGATTAAAATATTAGTGACGTATAACGAAATCAGTCTATTTCTTTATTTCTCTCTTCATTTATCTCTCTCTCTCTTTCTTTTTTTTTCTCTTTATTTTTTTCTCTACGTCTCGAGCAATGAAAATGATAATTGAGAAGTTTGATAAATCAATGGTACGGAGTGAAGCTCCCGTGATCATTATGTTATACAAGGAATCCAAGTTTATTTGAAATTTTGGGAAAAGTTACTTATGCAAGATTGGGAAGTTGGTAAGAAGACCCTTAGTGCTTTCTTCTGCTGATTCCGAGGACGGAATCCTTATAAGGGGGATAGATTGTGATATCCCGTAAATTTTTAGGATTTAATATTTTTAATATCTGGATTATTTTATATGATTGTTTCAATTGGGAAAGAATAAAATTGTGGATATTTTATTCCTCTTTGATGAATTTGTGTCTTTAAATGATTTATGTGTTAATTGATAATTGTGGTATCGATCTATGTCATTGTTGTGAGAGTATTTAATTACTTTTACTGTTTTCAAAAATATATTTAGTTTTATCTAGATTCTCCCTTGTAGCGGGTGAATCGTGAAAATATTAAGAAAAAAAAGAATTGTATATAAATTCTATTCTTTTATGTGTTAAGTGAATAATATTATATGAGTTATTTGAATTTTATGATATCTATATGAATTAGTGAGTAAATGCTTAAAAATAAATTATTCCAGTTTGGCGAGTTAGTATAAGGTTTAAAGTGTAATCAGTGATTACACAAAAGGAATTATAAATAAAGGATTAAATAGGAAATTGGTAAGTAAGAGATTTTATTAATTGATAGATGTGATTATGTGTTATTTGATTCATATGTGAGTGACATTGTGGTCAAAATGTTTTTTTAAGATATTTTCATGATTTATTATGTGAAAAATGGGGTTTAGTGGATTTTTTAAATATTTTAAATAAATCATCGGTATATGATTGAATCATGAAACTTATTTTATTACCTCTAAAATACCCTAAGAGACATTTTAAAAATAATAGTTGAATTTATATTGAGATTGGAGTATTTTAAAATAATTTTATGAGCTTTATTTCTATTTTTGAGCATTATTTTGCAAAATTCGTATAAAATAAATCGTTTGCTCAAAAATTATTTTAAAAATATGGGGACGAAGCTAATATTGTTCTCTACATTTTAAAAATAATTTTAGTATAATTATCACCCTTTACAATGCAGAGAAATAGTACTCAAATTCGTTTTTATGTATTTTTGTGTAGAGAAAATGGTAAGTAAAAAAAAATCTTTAGCAAATTACAGAAAACCCCCTGCTCTTTTCTCTTAAAACCAGCAGGCCCAATTTCTTTTCTCCCCTTTCGATCTCTCTACTCTCCCTCGACCTCAATCTCCCTCTCTCTGTCTCTCTCTCGTTAATCTCGCTTATAATCTCCCCCGCACTCTTCTCCTCTTTCCAAGCGTTACTCACATCTCCTTAGTCAATTCTGCCGCCTAATCACCATCCAACATCCACCGTTGTCCACTTTTCCGGCAGCCCATACCTTACCCATCATTGTGTGTCTTAATCTCAGTCGGTATAATTCAATTCAAATCCTTATAAATCAGTTGGCTTAAAGATGTGTTGTGATTTTGATATGAGATGTTGTATATATATGTTATGTATGCATATATATGTTATGTAGTTAGTTGGTTAGTTTTAAATTCGCGATATTATTTGGGTGTTAAAGTTTTTAATTTAAGAGTATGTGTTTATATGATTGGAATGGTACTTTAAGAATTAACGGATTAAAGTTTTAAAAATTATATGTAATTGAGTTGAATTTCTAGATTGTTGTGGGTCTGTTTTTGCAGTAGAATTATGGGCTCATAGAGTCGAGTTATATGCTTAATCTTTCTGTGATTATTTTCTCCGCGAACTCTAGTTTCTACTCGCGAAAGAATTAGATTGATTTAATAAACGAGATAAAATATATGTATGTTTTAGTGCAAGGTGCGCAGAATTTCTGGACAGGATTTGTTGGCCTTAGTGACGACTATGTTCAGGGGCTCTAAACACCTTGCTTTCATCTGAAATTTTTATGGTAGTTAGATATGTGAGTCAGTTAAGTCTCCACCAAATTTCACTACAACAGACCTATTTATGAATTTATTAAAAATCTAGAAGTGAACTTAGTTTCTGTGAAATCGAGCAGCCAAGATACTTGTTATGTGTTTTTATATGTTTAATTGTTTGCAAAGCTTTTGTTTGCACTTGATGTTAAATTAGAATATATAGCGATGTGTTTTATGGAAATACATGTTAGTATATGCCTATTTAAGATTGAGTTTCGTTGCTAATTATTAGAGTGTGATTTGAATATGTGTATAGTTACTAGTTTATGTGATATATGTGCAAGGTGATTTATTTAAGTGTTTACTCAAGTTGAATTGGTGATGCTAAATTATATAACTGTAAGTTCAAATATTATAAATTATTAAGTATACTTAATTGTTTAGGTGCCGCAAGTCTGGGCGTGCAATTTTCCTTAATTGTTTAGGTGCCGCAAGTCTGGGCGGGTACTTTTCTTACTTGTTTACTTTTATGTTGCTGCAAGTTGAGGCAACTTTATTTTGTTTGGTTATAAGATTAAATTGTGGAATTGAAAAACAGGTGGATAGTCCTAATTACGAATACTTCATGCCAAAATTTTCTAAAATTCCCTTGTATCTAAATCTATTTGACTTATTTGATTTCAATGATTTAAAAGCATGTTATGATTGTTAGTCGTAACACGTATATGATATGTCTGGGTAAGAACATTGAAATGACTTGTGGATTGTATTTGTGGTGTGGTTATTCAGGGTATTGTTCATATTACGAATAGGTCATGCCGAATTTTCCGTAGAAATATTATCATAAGTTACGCGTTCTCGTGTTAAATAATATTCTGATTTGGTAGTAAGTTTTAAATTATAATGTGTGCTACTTGTTATATGCTATATAATATGCCATATGTATGTATGTATGTATATATATATATATCGCGAAAGGGTAGAAATAAGATAATCATTTCAGAAGGATACTAAAGTAATATCTTTTTGCTTATGATAAGATCGGGCATTAAGGGCGTGAGACCAAGCAAAAGAAAAGAAAAAGGGAGAGTTGCATAGTGGTTCAGTAGTTACGAATGGTTCGAGACGATCAGAACCAGACGTTGGGGATCAAGACTAAAGTTGGATAAGATTTCGTATCAGACCGCAGTAACTGTATTAGCGACATATCAAAGAATTAAGAATAGGAAATGGTGACGTCTTGAGAAAGCATCATGAGATATTTGTGTTATTGCGAGTGTGTATGAATTCTAAGGACCAAAGGCAAGTATCACTATCATCACTTATCATTTAAGTGATATTTATTTTAAATCTTTTTATGCAAGTATTGCTTTTCCTATTCTCAGTTCGGAATAAATAAATGTTTACCATATTGCGGAATTAAATGATTTTGTTTATGCCAGTATTCTTCTGCTATTTTATGTTCAGAATAGTTAAGTTATTTTACTTATCAAATTACTAGATTTATAAATGTTTTGGGATTTTGAGAAAGATGATTTTGTTGCGAGAATTCCTGCCCAAGTGAATGGGGGAATAAAATTATTTAGGATGTCAATTAATTCGGCTTCTTTTTCAATAAAAAGGTTTTTAAGATTGGAATGGTTACTGGTTACAGCGTAGGTGATCGAGATATCGGTCCAGCTGTAATATCTTTCAAGGCTAGTTATGCTTTTTTTTGGCGCCCTATAGGTACCGTATGTCTTCAGGATACGGGTAGTACCTATACTTACGGTATGGCTGCGGGCTACCGGTGTTGTTTCGCGACTGATCATCGGGAACAACATGAAATATATTTGGTTCCAATCTAAATTGATATCTAAATTTCTTTATTGTTTTGATAATCATAGAATAAATGATTTATCAACTATTTTTGTTTTGGATTAAAGGTGAAATGCAGTTTTGATTCAGTTTCTGATTTATGCTGATACTTACTTTGTTGTTAAATATCAAAGGTGGTACTAGTATAGATGATTGATGTTGACTTCAATATGGAATATTGTGAGCATCAAAGTTCGTATTGATATCTAATTTGATATGACAGCAAAATAAGTATTAATTCCAAGAGTTTGGTTTTGAGTAAAGTTTATGATTCAATCCATAATCATTGTTTCATGTTATTGTGGTTTACGATATTTCCGTAAACACTATTTTATGAGTTTTATTCTCGTTGAGATTCAAAATATTGATGAAGCATTTCACTCAAAAATATCAAAATGGTTTTAAATATAATTAAGGAATCAATTCTGGGGTTCCTCAAATAAAATTTTATGATTCAGCAATTATGATTTTATATGTTCTGCTCTAATGCAGATGTCGGTTTTATATCAAAACGACCTTATATTTAGTATAATGATCTTGCTGAGCATTTCTTGGGCTCATACTTGCCTGTTTTTAAATTTAACCTCCAGTAAGGATTAGCTTGCGCTGTTTAGCTGCGTAATTCAAGGAAGCAAAGAAGAAGCTTTTGGGAAAGTGGTTGGTCCAGGGTTGCGAATTAGTGTAAGTTCTTTTATGTAAAGTTGTTTATATTATATTATATTATAGTTGTGTATTTTATTTGGGCCTAGTATACTTCATTTCGAAGTTATACTGGTGGGTTTAGTTTTGAGATTGAGATTTGTTGAAAAGAGTTTTAAAAGAAAGAGAAAATTTATTTGTGGAATTTGGATATCTTGTTTCTAGAACTGTAATCTTAAAAGATCTTGGAGTAGTTTGGGGTTATTTATGATAAATATCTTCCACTGGCATTTAATTTTTGATTTAACAGGTTATTTTGGATTGAGGTTTCATAGTGACGACCAAATCCTCTGACCCCGGATTTGGGGGCGTTACAACTGGTGTAAATGTTTCATCATAATCAATTCCCTACTGTTGAGAGTATCCTTTTGCAACCAGCCTTGCTTTATTCCTTGTAGTTATGTCATCACTACCAGTTTTATTTCTGAACACCTATTTTGTACCAACAACAGATTTGTTCTTTGGTCTTGGCACTAGGGTCCAGACTTTATTTTTTTTCAAATTGATTTAACTCTTCCTGCATTTCTTGCACCCAATCAGCATCTTGAAGAGCTTCTTCCACTTTCTTTGGTTCAATCTGAGAAAGAAAAGAGTGATAGAGACATTCATTTGATGTTGTTGTTCTAGTTCTTATACCTGCTTCGGGATCTCCAATAATCAAGTCAGGTGTATGTGCTTTAGTCCACTTCCTTGCAGATGGAAGATTATCTCTAGAACTGGATGGTCCCCTATGATCCATGCCGTCTCCATCAACATTCTCTAATGCTCCTCCTGAAATTATGCTCTCTGAGTTGAATCCTTCAGAATTTGAGTTTCTAGAATTATCAGAATTTGGCCCATCAGAACTTGATGAATCAGAATTTGAGTTTCCAGAATTATCAGAACTTGCCCCATCAGAACTTGATGAATCAGAACTTGAAGAGCCTGTTCTTGGTTCTGATGCTTCTTGAGATGTGGTTGGATCTGCAGTATGCTCCTCTGCACAGGTGCATTTTCCTTTGGCATAGTCACCACAGTTTCAATAACATCAGAGTTTAACCCATCAGAGTTTGCAGTATCGGGATTTAGACTATCAGAATTTACAGAATCAAAATTTAAAGCTTCATTCTCAAATCTCAGCTGATCATGATCATTGAAATCTTCAAGTCCTGTAATCTTTTTATCATCAAAAGAGACATTGATAGATTCCATGACAACCCTTGTTCTTAAATTGTAGACTCTGAAGGCTTTTGTGGAAAGTGGATATCCAACAAAAATTCCTTCATCAGCTTTTAGATCAAATTTGGATAGCTGTTCAGGATGATTCATAATAACAAAACACTTGCATCCAAATATATGAAAATAGTTCAGATTTGGCTTCTTTTTCTTCACCATCTCATATGGTGTCTTTCCATGCTTGTTGATAAGTGTTGCATTCTGAGTAAAACAAGCAGTCTCCACAGCTTCAGCCCAAAAATAGGTTGGTAACTTTGCTTCATCAAGCATAGTTTGTGCAGCTTCAATAAGAGTTCTATTCTTTCTTTCAACAACTCCATTTTGCTGTGGAGTTCCAGGAGCAGAAAATTCCTGCTTGATTCCATGGTCTTTGCAGAACTCTTCCATAATCAAATTCTTGAACTCAGTGCCATTATCACTTCTTATGATTTTTACAGAGTCTTTAACCAATTTATCCAATTGTTTGACATGATCAATCAAGATAGATGCAGTTTCACTTTTTGTGTGCAAGAAATACACCCATGTGTATCTGGTGAACTCATCCACTATGACCATAGCATATTTCTTCTTTGCAATAGACATGACATTCACTGGACCAAATAGATCAACATGTAGTAGGTGATAAGGCTCAAGAATTGAAGATTCAGTCTTGCTCTTGAATGAAGATTTTCTTTGTTTTGCCTTTTGACAGGAATCACAGAGGCCATCAGGAGCAAATACTGATTTTGGCAGTCCTCTCACAAGATTTTTCTTGACTAGTTCATTTATATTGCTGAAATTTAAATGAGAGAGTTTCTTGTGCCAATCACAGCTTTCTTTAATTGATGTTCTACTTAACAGACAAATTGCAGAACCATCAGAACTTGTTGAAAGCTTGGCTTCATAAATGTTAGCATGCCTGTATCCATTCAGAACAACTTTGCCTAAAGATTTGCTTACAACTTCACAGTGTTCTTTAAAGAAATCCATATGATAACCTCTGTCACAGATTTGACTAACAATTAGCAGATTGTGTTTAAGTCCTGAGACTAGAGCTACTTTTTCAATGATGACATTCCCAAGATTGATATTGCCATATCCCTGAGTTTTTCCCATATTGCCATCTCCATAAGAAACACCTAGGCCAGCTTTCTCCACAAAGTCTGATAGCAGGGCTTTATTTCCAGTCATATGTCCTGAACATCCACTGTCCAGAACTAGGATATTTTTCCTGTTGCCCTTTAACTCAGCAGCTTCAGAACTGCTATCAGCATTTGCCATCAAAGCATAGTTCACCTCACTTTTAGAATCTGAAGTGTCTGTCCAGCTTTTCTTCTTTGTGACAAGTGCCTTGCCTTTGTCACCTTTTCATTTCTTGCAGTCAGGAGATATGTGGCCTTTATCATCACAATTGTAGCATTTAACATTTGAGTAGTCTCCTTTGTCAGACTTTTCAGCTTTGCCTTCAGATTTTCTGAATCCCTTCTTATCAGAACTTCCACTTTTCCTGGAAAACTTCTTTCCCCTTCTGAATTTCCTGTAAGCTATCTTTGTGATACCTTTCACCATAAGAGCACACAATTTCATCATCTCTTCATCAGCATCTATCTCAGATAGACTTTCAGTTTCTGAATCCTCATCACTATCAGAACTTGATGACTCAGTATCAGACTTTGTGATGGGAGCCTTTCCTTTGCCTTTCTTTGAGACATCCACTTTAGGGGATTCCTCCTTAGCCTTAAGAGCAACTGTCCTTGACTTTCTCCCATGCCTCTTGCTTCTTTGATCGATCTCAAGTTCATGAGTTTTGAGAATACCATAAATTTCATCAAGAGTAGTTTCATCAAGAGCATAGTTGTCTCTTATAGTAGTTGCCTTTAAGTCCCAACTTTCAGGAAGAGCTAAAAGGAATTTAAGATTAGTATCTTCAAGATCATATTCCTTATCCACCAATGACAGATCATTCAAAAGTTTGACAAATCTGTCATATGAACCAGTTAATGACTCATCAGGTTTTGAGTCAAAGTGTTCATACTCTTGAGTGAGTATAGTCCTCATGTTCTTCTTAATTGAATCAGTTCCCTAGAATCTTGTCTCCAAGGCATCCCATATCTCCTTTGCAGTCTTGCAGTTAATTACCTTGTTTGACATGACATTATCAATGGCACTATGCAGCAAATGTCTTACCTTTGCATCCTTTGCAATAGATGAGATATCTTCAGCTGTATATTCACTTTTTTCCTTTGGTATAGTCTGTGTTAGCTGATCTGCAACTACAACAGAGAGCTTGGTTGGCTTATGCGGTCCTTCATTAATTCTGTCAAGGTATTCTGGATCTGTAGCTTCCGGAAACATAGACATCCTCACCTTCCATATGGGATACTCAAAAGGTTTCAGTATGGAAACTCTAATAGTCTCATATCGATTATGGATTTGAGTCTTTGGAGTTTCTTCAGTTTTGGTGGGCTTGGTTGGAGTTTTTGTTTCTTCAGACATGATTGTTTTTGGATCTTTACTGTATGTATATTAACAGATTGCTCTAATATCACTTGTTAGGTCACACACATTGTAGAAGGAGGTTGAATACAGTGTCTAGCACAATCAAATCAAATTAAGAACACAAGTATGAAATACAAAATAATCTTATTAATAAAACATTATTATAATGGAACCGTCCTCTCTCAGTGATGAACAAATATCACGAGAGCTGCTAGGGTTACAATGAATAATATTCTCGAATAAGATAACACATATAGTATAAACCCTATGATGTGTTTATATAGACACACAGTTACAAGATAATCTTCTAATTGATATCGAATATGATTCTGCATCCTAAAATATATCAACTAGTTATCTTTTCTTCCAAGTATTCTATTGTTCATAGAATTCTTCTTCATGCATATTTCTTCTTGTTTAAGTCTCGATCTTCTTTCCTTCAATCAACCGCCTTCCTTATCTGAAAGTCTCCTTAAATCCTGATATTATCTCCTGATAAATATCTTCTGATAACTTAAGTTCTGACAGCTTAATTTCTGATATCTTAAGTTCTGACTTCTGTATAAGTACTGATTTCCAGTAAAGTCTTGATTTGTCCTGTTAGTTAAGATCTGAAAACTAAACACAAATCATCATTAGACATAACATCACAAATATATCTAACAGTTGAGATGCATTCTTAATTTCTCCATTCGACCTTAACGTTGTTGCCGCCATGTTAAGTGAGCTCGGAAGACTATTCAAGATTCCCGTAATTTGCATATTTTCCGAAAGTTCATTTCCAGCCACTGCCAAATCCTTAGTCATCACCAACATCTTGTCACATTGATCAATTACATTGTCACTTTCACTCATTTTGCAAGTGTTATAGTTGTGCAATAGATATTGCACATTCACATCAGAAATTGCATCATATTTTTCCTTAAATAGATCCCAAAGCTTCTTGGCACTTTTAAATTTCTCGAATACCTTGATCAAATTGTCCTCCATGTACATCAGCATGAAACTTTTTTCCTTCTTGTCATAATTTTTCACGGTTTATACTTTTCAGCATTAGTACCCAAAATCGGACCATCTTTTTAAATGGCGTTTTTTAATTTTCGTGGATCAACCCATATCTAATTTTACAACTCCACATATCATGGTTAGTGACATTCAATTTCTCGATCTTTGCCAACTCAGAAGCAATAAATTTCTTACCATTTTTTAAATTCTATCAATAGAATAAAAAAATTGTCAATATAAGCACCAAAAAATTAGTGCTAATAGCCGAATTAAAAAAATGACAATAAAATAATGAGTATTACTTAACATAAAAGTTAAGAAAATAGTTGACAGGAAAATTGAATTATACGAAACCATTAAAACCAGCAAGCAAGTCAATAGTGGCATATAAACATATATGGAAGCCAAGTTCACAAGAAACATATATATCCATGTTAAACAAAAAAAACAAGATATGAACGATTGAACATGATTTGATAATTAAACAAGAACAAGATCCCCGAAAATCTTGCACTTAGACTTGCGTAAATGAAGTACAAGTAAAAAGAATGACCAAGTTTTCCCAAAAAAAATAATACCAAATCGGTGATAAATAAAAAAAACAAGTCTTACATATATGATTCGAATAAGAAAATCACCCAAATAAATGTACGTGAACATAAGAAAAAAACTATTGAATCTTATACCAAACCAAATAAAAATTACATATCCAAGAAAATAATTTAATAGTAATACGGCGACAATCTAGGCTACAAGGGATGCACAGTAAAAAAAAATCTATAATTACAATCTAAAGCATGTTATTTGAAGACGTTACACAAGAATAATAAAAATGGTGTGGTATGACAAAGTATTAGTTCAAGTTGTGACAAACCAAGAACACATAAAACTTGATATACCCATGACTAAATAATAAAATATTGTTGTGACTATGATTACACACCCTACTAAAAAGAACTAAGTTGGGCACATATTATTAACGAAGAAATTTGGCTAACAAAGATTTGAGGTTCGCGGCCGGAATCAAGATCTGCAACGGTGGTCCTTCGCCGTGAAAGTCATCGGAGTGTGGTGATTCTGATGAATCGGGGGCTGAGATTGAAAGGGTGTTTGGTAGTTTCTTAGAGAGATCTCGCTTCCAATCCCTCGTAATGTGCCTACGTACCTCCTTTTATAGAGGATCAAGCCCTACGTAGTTCTCATTCTGTGGCCCAATAGGAGTTGTTGAACCAACTTCCTATTATAACTCGAACATTGATTTGCTTTAGGAGTGCCCGACGATGCGGCCTAGTCACAAAGTCCCAAGACTCGGTTACTATTTCGAGACTTCACAGACAAGGAAACTCCTCGGCCGAAGGATATCCCCATCTACCACCACTACTTACATCAATCGTAACCTCAGGTATAGCCATGACTTAATGCAAATTCCAAAGCGCATCCTTGCCCCCTATGAGAATAACCCACCAGAATATAGGACAAGTGATCCAAAATGTAAAAGTATAAAGTGTGAGATAACCCTAAAGTCTCCCGTCAAGGACAACCCGCCGAATACGGAGACATGGCTCTCAAAGCACACACTAGATGTTTATGGACCGTTCCCCTACTATGATAACCTGCAAGAATACAGAACGATGTCTTCGACATGTTTTCCAGGATGAAGGGCTCCCGGAGGGCCCTATTCCTTCATAGGGCGCCCTGTGAAGGGTTGGAGCTCTCCGGAGTTCTTCCCCAGCATGGAGAGGTCCTCCGTGGGCTCCTTTTTCTTCCTTGTATGATTCTTATGCTTTGTTCACTTCCCAGTTTAGTTATGAGAGCAACCTCCCGTTAATACTTCCTTGTCACCTTACTTGTGTTGCGGAGCGGGCAACCTATGCGGCCATATGGCATGGGGCGTGCCCTATGAGGTTCCGGGGATATTTCCCTGGAGCTTGGGTCATTCTTAATTTCTTGATCATTTCACTCCCTCTTCCTTGACTTAAGAACATCCTTCATAGGCTCCGTATCAATACTTGTTCCTCGTCATTGTCTTCTACCATAGCGATCGTCGTGGTACCACCATCGTAGCGATGGTCGCACACTTCCTCCACTATGATCGTCATAAACCTCCACCGTAATGATCATCGTAAACCTTCATATATAGCTTTCCCAATCATAATCATAGTTTCTCATCGTCAATAGTCATCATAAGTGACTCTCATATAGGGAGCGCCCTATATGAGCGCCCTGGGCTCCGGATTCATGTTCTCCGGAGGTCGTCCATCCTCTTCCTCAGCGGTGATCCGACCCATTTCCTTAAAGATCCGATAAAATATCCATGACAATTTTATGGTATAAAAATTACCCCCGATTTTCTAGTTTGTTAAAAACAAAGTGGAAAATCTTCTTCTACTTCTTCCGTCCTTCCGTGATCTTTGTCATCCGCAATGTCTTCACTTCATCTTTGGATAATAAACTCCTTTCCATACGCGTGAATTCTTTATTCCGTAAAAGAATATTTCAGTTGATAATCTTCGTCGTAAAAATCATTTTCGAGTTTTCATGACAAGTGTTTACGCAAAAACTCTCACCAATATTTTCTGTAAATATCCTCCATTAATATTCTCCGTAAATATCCTTCGTTGATATTTCCTGTAAAATTTTCTTCTTTCCCCCTTCCGAAGGCATACGGGGCACACCCTACCCCTCGAGAATCTATTTAGGGGGTTCAAACTTCAACGAATTTAAAATTTTGCTTCCAGACATGTATCTATCTTTCATCTTCATATGCTTTTCCATTGACTTGCATGTTATATATGCATAACTTGTAGATCTTGTAGAATCTTCGCGTTAAACTCCAATTATGTTGGGAGAGTAGTTTCGAATTGTGAAGTGGCGTCAAACTTGCGTATCTTCCACACCCAGATGTGCGTCCAAAGCTCACCACGGAGTTCTCTAGTCACGACATTCTTTTTTCCCAATATAGGCGTGCTTGGATGCTCCAAAGTTTCCGTGAATGAAACTCCTATCTTTTATATCAATTTTCCGTAAGTAAAATTGCAATCTTCTTTCCCTAAATATCTTTATAAAAAATTTCCTTCCCTACGTTTTAAAAATCACTTCATACGCGTTTGGAGCCATTGCGGCGTCCGGTATTGTCGATGCGCCTGGTGATGTCGCCGCTCTTGGTGCTGCTCCGACCCACACCCGTGGCTGCTGCGACGCCTCGCTGATAAGTGGCATTTTATACCACTTAGAATATTTTAAAATGGCTTAAATTGGTGCCTTGAAATCAAGTATTTTGTGTATTTGATGCGTTTTTCTAGTGTTTATGCATTTCAGGGTATTAGTTGCATTTCGGAGGAGTAATCATCAAGAATAAGCCTTGGCATGTGTTCACCATTGCGAGAGGAAAGAAAGGGGCAGATTACGGCGAAGAAATTGAGCAAACTCAGGAAAAATCCAGTAGGGTCCTGAGTGCCCGCTCAGCTATGCTGAGCGGCCGCGCAGAAAGCTGAGCGCCCGCTCAGCTATGTTGAGCAGCCGCGCAGGGTCGGGAAATTAAATAATTATTTTTAGACTTCTACTTCTGTTTTGCTTCCAACTTCTATGTAATCTGAGTTTTATGGGACTATTATATAAGTAGATTTGGAGACGTTTTCACGAGGTAGGATCGTGGTCTTAAGCAAGGAGCAAAGGAGATAAGGAAGAAGACCGTTTTAGCACACAGCAACGAAGAGGAAGCATACTTTCTTGTGATTCTTATTTCGTTGTAACGTTGGATGCTAGTTTTCTTACTTTGAACTTAATTACTCTTGTGACGTACTCTGATTTAATATAATTAGTTTAGTTATTATTTTCTTGTGTTTGTTTATCATGATTTCATATGAACCCATGATGACGATAAGTGCTATTATGGGCTAATATTGATCATGTGGTCGCAACGGATTTACTATGGAATTCTTTAGTTAATTGTTTAATACTTTAGTGTGTGATGATTGTATGATATCTAGTATTGGTTGTGCGTATTCGTCTTATGTGCGTCGCGAACATATAAGATAGGGTGTTAATCTCTTGTGAAGCGACGGTGGATCTTGAGATTTAGAACTTGCCATGCTAGCATAGATTCATGTATGATGTGCATGATTAGTGGGTAACTCTAACAGTTTTATTTGCCCTGTGTAATCAAAAGGAATAACTTGTGCTTAAATCGTCGTGTTGTCAATTTCTGTAGACATATAGGAACTCAACATAATTGATGCCTATTCAACTTCTATCTTAATTGTGGATGCTTGGTAGAATGGTATGAGTACAATGAAAGTTGGCTTTTATCAGTTTCGTGTTATTCGATTAATATCATCACTGTCACATGCTAAAGGTAATAACAATAACTATTGAAGGAAGTAGTAATGAAGTTGTGATCTCATGAGTATTTTAATATTGTTAATTGAAGTGTTATTTAAGTGATAAACTAAGTAATTAATTATAGTTAATATTTAGTCAACAATTCTAAGTGTTAGTGTCTTAACATTGAGAAGTAATCATACGTTGGTGCGTGAGTTTAATTAAACAATAATTAGTCTGAGTCTCTGTGGGAACGAACTAGAAAGTATTCTATATTACTTGCGAACGCGTATACTTGCGTGAATATTAGCGCGTGTTTTCGCCCTAACAAGTTTTTGGCGCCGCTGCCGGGGACTCGGCGTATTTGTTTAGTTTATGTACTTACCATCATTGGTCATTAGGACTCAGTGATTAGGACGTAGTTGTTACTTATTATTTCTGGTTGTGTTTCAGGTACTTAAGCGAGCGTTTATGCAAACTCGTTCTCGTACTCGCAAGAGGACTTTAGATACAGCTGAGGAGATAGACGAAGTTCTTGATATTCCGGAGAAGATAGATTTTGAAGATTCGGATTCAGGAACTGTGCAGAAAGAACCAGTAATCATGGGTGATCGTATTGTTCAGGCTGATCCAGCTCTTATGGACTTTTCTCGGCCTAAAATTGATGACATTCAGTCAAGCATTCTTCATCCGGCTAATTAAGCTAACACCTTTGAAATCAAGTCGGGCACTATTCAGATGGTGCAGAATTCTGTTTCTTTTGGAGGAGCTGCAACTGAAGACCCCAACATGCACATAAGGAATTTTATCGAGATCTACAGCACTTTTAAGTATAATGGCGTGACTGATGAGGCTATCAAGCTGAGGCTTTTCCCATTCTCACTGAGGAATAAAGCTAAGGACTGGTTACATTCTGAACCAGCTGGGTCCATTACTACTTGGCAAGATCTTGCGCAAAAGTTTCTGGTGAAGTTTTATCCGATGGCAAAGACTGCTGCTATGAGGAGTGCTCTTACTCAGTTTGCTTAACAACCTACAGAATCTATGTGCGAAGCTTGGGAACGCTACAAGGAAATGTTGAGGAAGTGTCCACATCATGAAATGCCCGATTGGATGGTGATTACTGGTTTCTATAATGGTTTGGGGGCCCAATCTCGGCCCATGCTCGATGCAGCAGCTAGAGGCGCCTTATGGGCTAAAAGTTATACTGAGGCTTATAATCTTATCGAGACTATGGCTGCAAATGAGCATCAAAACCCAACTCAGAGGATGATTCCTGGGAAGGTAGCAGGTATTCTGGAAGTCGATGCAGCCACCGCTATTCTCTAGCTACATATGGAGTTAATCAAATAACTATGGTTTGTGAGCTTTGTGTAGGTTCTCATGCTACGGATCAGTGTTCTCTTGTCAACGAATCTGTTCAGTATGTGAATAATTATCAGCGACAACAGCAACCTGTGCCAGCTACTTATCATCCTAACAACAGAAATCATCCAAATTTCAGTTGGGGTAATAATCAGAATGCTATTCAGCCACCATATCAGCAAGGTGTGAGTAAACAATTTAATCCACCTGGATTCCAGCAACCACAACAGTATGCTCAAAGGCAATCATACCCTCAACAGGGAAGTGCAGCTGCACCTACTAGTGCTGATTTTGAGGAACTTAAGCTGTTATGCAAGAGTCAGGCGGTTTCTATCAAGACCTTGGAAAATCAAATCGGTCAAATAGCCAATGCAGTGCTCAATCATCAACCTGGAACACTCCCTAGTGACACGGAAGTACCAGGCAGGAAGGAATCTAAAGAGCAAGTCAAGGCTATTACCTTAAGGTCAGGGAAAGTTGCTGATGCTGAAAAGCCAAAAGAAGGAGAAGCTGAAATTAGAGATGAAGAAGCTAAGCAAAAGGAGAAAGCGGTGGAACCAAGGAAGACTACTGTTGAACACACTCTTCCTGAGAGTAATACAGGGGAGAAACAGCTCTATCCTCCACCACATTTTCCTAAGAGATTGCAGCAACAAAAGATGGATAGACAGTTCGGTAAGTTTCTGGAGGTGTTCAAGAAACTTCACATCAATATACCTTTCGCTGAGGCTCTGGAGCAAATGCCTAGTTATGCAAAGTTTATGAAGAGTATTCTTTCAAGGAAGGTGAAACTGGATGACCTTGAGACCGTTGCTCTCACGGAAGAATGCAACGCTGTTCTGCAGCAAAAGTTACCTCCAAAGATTAAAGATCCAGGTAGCTTCACCATTCCTTGCACCATTGGCAAGTTGACTTTTGACAAGTGCCTTTGTGATTTGGGAGCAAGCATCAATCTGATGCCGTTGTCGATCTTTAAAAAGTTGGATTTGCCTGATCCAAAACCCACATACATGTCTCTACAATTGGCTGATCGTTCTATTACTTACCCAAGGGGCATAGTGGAGGATGTGCTAGTCAAGGTGGATAAGCTCTTCTTTCCTGCAGATTTTGTTATTCTGGATTTTGAGGAAGATAAGAAGATTCCCATAATCTTGGGAAGACCTTTCTTGGCTACTGGCCGTACCTTGATAGATGTGCAGAAAGGTGAACTTACTATGCGGGTACAAGATCAGGATGTGACCTTCAACGTGTTCAAGGCAATGAAATTCCCTACAGAAGATGAGGAGTGCTTAAAAGTGGATGTGATTGATTCTGCGGTTACTTCAGAACTCGATCGCATGGTAATGTCTGATGCATTGCAAAAGGCCTTAATGGGGGATTTTGACAGTGATGATGAAGATGGCAACGAGCAATTACAATATCTGAATGCTTCTCCCTGGAAGCAAAACTTGGACATGCCGTTTGAATCTCTTGGTACTTCTGACCTCAAGAATGCTGAAGGAAAGCTCAAACCATCAATAGAGGAAGCACCTACCTTGGAGCTCAAGCCACTACCTGAACACTTGAGGTATGCTTTTTTAGGTGATGCATCTACTTTACCTGTTATTATTGCATCTGACCTTTCAGGTAGTGAGGAAGACAAGCTCTTAAGGATTTTGAGAGAATTCAAATCAGCTATTGGATGGACCATAGCAGACATCAAGGGGATCAGCCCTTCATATTGTATGCATAAAATTCTGCTAGAGGAAGGTAGTAAGCCGACTGTTGAACAGCAGCGCAGACTTAATCCTATCATGAAGGAGGTAGTGAAGAAAGAAATTCTGAAATGGCTCGATGCAGGCATCATTTATCCTATTTTTAACAGTTCTTGGGTGAACCCCGTACAATGTGTGCCTAAAAAAGGAGGTATCACTGTGGTAGCAAATGAGAAGAATGAGCTCATCCCCACTCGAACAGTTACAGGATGGAGAGTATGCATGGATTATCAAAAGTTGAACAAAGCCACGAGAAAGGATCATTTCCCTCTTCCTTTCATTGATCAGATGCTTGACAGGTTGGCTGGTCATGAGTATTATTGTCTTCTGGATGGCTATTCAGGGTATAATCAGATTTGTATTGCACCAGAGGATCAGGAAAAGACTACCTTCACTTGTCCATTTGGCACGTTTGCTTTTCGCAGAGTTTTGTTTGGGTTATGTGGTGCCCCGACCACTTTTCAGAGATGTATGATGGCTATATTCTCTGACATGATTGGAAATAATGTCGAGGTGTTCATGGACGACTTCTCCGTCTTTGGACATTCGTATGATGAATGTTTGAATAATCTTCGTGTCGTACTCAAAAGGTGCGTGGAAACTAATTTGGTGCTCAATTGGGAGAAATGTCATTTTATGGTGCGTGAAGGCATTATTCTTGGGCATAAGGTCTCTAGCAAGGGTCTGGAGGTGGATAAGGCCAAGGTGAGAGTCATTGAAAATCTTCCACCACCTATTTCTGTGAAGGGAATCCGTAGTTTTCTTGGTCATGCCGGTTTTTATCGGCGATTCATCAAGGACTTTTCGAAGATATCTAAGCCGTTGTGCAATTTGCTTGAGAAAGATGTGCCTTTCAAATTTGATGATGAATGTTTGGCGGCATTCGAGACTCTCAAGAAGAGTTTGATCACTGCACCAGTTATTACAACACCAGATTGGACAGAACCGTTTGAAATGATGTGTGATGCGAGTGATTATGCGGTAGGTGCAGTTCTGGGGCAGCGCAAGAATAATCTCTTTCATGTGGTCTACTATGCGAGTAAGACCTTAAATGGGGCCCAAATGAACTACACCACTACGGAGAAGGAGCTCTTGGCTATAGTCTTTGGTTTCGAGAAATTTCAATCTTATCTGCTTGGGACTAAAGTGACAATATTCACTGATCATGCGGCCATTCGCTATTTGGTTTCCAAGAAGGATTCAAAGCCGAGACTCATTCGTTGGGTGCTCTTACTTCAGGAATTTGAGTTAGAGATCAAGGATCGAAAAGGTACTGAGAATCAAGTAGCTAACCATCTCTCTAGGTTGGAGAATCCCGAGTCTACTTCACAAGATAGGACATTAATCAATGAATCTTTTCCGGATGAGCAGTTGTTCGCAGTTCAGGAAGAAGAGCCATGGTTTGCAGATATTGTAAACTATCTTGTCAGCAATATAATGCCTCCTAATTTGACCTCAGCTCAAAAGAAGAAGTTTCTGCATGAGGTGAAGTGGTATATGTGGGATGAACCATATTTGTTTAGACAGGGAGCTGACCAGATCATCAGGAAATGTATCCCGTTCTGTGAGACGGAGGGGATATTACGAGACTGCCACTCCACAGTTTATGGTGGATACTATGGTGGTGAGAAGACGGCAGCTCATATTCTGCAAGTAGATTTTTTCTGGCCTACTTTGTTTAAGGATGCTCATCAGTTTGTTTTAAGGTGTGATCGTTGCCAAAGAGTGGGAAATTTGACGAGAAAGGATGAGATGCCGTTAAATGTGATGCTTGAAGTCGAGGTCTTTGATGTTTGGGGAATCGATTTCATGGGGCCTTTTGTCTCATCCTGCAATAATCAGTACATCTTGCTGGCAGTCGATTATGTCTCAAAATGGGTAGAAGTCAAAGCTCTACCGACAAATGATGCAAAGGCAGTGCTGAATTTTCTTCATAAGCAGATTTTTACAAGGTTTGGAACACCTCGGGTAATCATAAGTGATGAAGGGTTGCATTTCTGCAACCGTAAGTTCACTTCTATGATGCAGCGTTATAATGTGAATCATCGAGTTGCTACAGCTTATCATCCGCAAATAAATGGTCAAACGAAAGTGTCTAACAGAGAGATCAAGCGCATTCTAGAGAAGGTTGTTTGTCCGTCAAGGAAGGATTGGTCCTTAAAGCTCGATGAAGCTATTTGGGCTTACAGAACAGCATACAAACTCCACTTGGTATGTCCCCATTTCAGTTGGTGTACGGTAAGGGATGTCATTTACCTGCGGAGCTTGAGCATAAGGCCTACTGGGTGTTGAAAAAGTTGAACCTGGATTTAGATGCAGCTGGTAAGAAAAGAATGCTTCAGCTTAATGAACTTGATGAATTCCGACTTCAAGCGTACGAGAATAACAAAATGTACAAGGAAAAGGTGAAGAGGTGACACGATAGGAAGCTACATCCTAAGTTATTCATGTCGGGGCAACAAGTTCTCTTATTCAACTCTCGTCTCCAACTTTTTCCTGGGAAGTTGAAATCAAGGTGGTCTGGACCTTTTATTGTCAAAACTGTGTTTCCACATGGAGCGGTGGAAATTTTTGAGAATGATCCGGACCAAGCATTCAAGGTTAATGGTCAGCGGTTGAAGCACTACTATGGGGACAAGGCAAACTGAGAAGTGGTTAGTGCCATTTTATTGACTACTTGAGAAAGGTACGCAACGTCAAGCTAATGACGAAAAAGAAGCACTGCGTGGGAGGCAACCCATGATTTGTTGTTACAGGAACCCTTAGAAGTTAATAACCTATCCAAAAACACAAAAAAATCAGAAAAACGGGACTAAAAAAAAAATTCCAGTGACCCCTTGAGCGCCCGCTCAGCTCTGCTGAGCGACCGCTCAGCAAGCTGAGCGCCTGCTCAGCTTTGCTGAGCGACCGCTCAGGGGTCGGCTGCAAGAATTTTTTTTTAAGTCATAAAAAATCCAAAAAAAAATCAGAAAATAAAAAAATAAATCACAGCCCATAAACCCACGAATTCTTTTCCTATTACCCCATGATTTTATCCCTCAACCCCACTCCTAATCTAGTTTTAACCTAATTCACATCCTATATATACATACACCTATCCTACATATCCCCACAAACTTTCTACACTTAAACTCTCTCCCAAATACAAATACTCAGTCCTTAAACACTTTTATTCAAGATTTAATGGCACCCAAGAGAGCACGAACTATTGATAGCAGCAGCACAGTCCCTACTGCTGATTCATCGAGGGGTACTGCTGCAAGGCCTCGGTTGAATGACAGAGCTGCGGAGGAGGAGTACACTAGGCTTTTGGGGAAGCCGATTCTGAAGGAGAGAGGGTTTTTACCATCGGGGAGGGATGGTGAGTTGCTACCTATAATTGCAGAGAAGGGGTGGATAGCTTTTTGTGAGTCGCCCGAAGCAGTGCCGATGAGCGTGGTTCACGAGTCCTATGAGAACGCAAAGACCGAGAAGAATGGGTTTTCTGTGGTCCGAGGGCTGACGGTTGATTAACACCCAGCGGCGATTCGCCGTGTGATTAGGCAGCGAGAGAGGAAGCCCGAGGAGGAGAACTGGAATGAGAAGACTGCTGAGGATTTCGACTTGGATTTGATTTATGCTACTCTCTGTAGGACGGGCACAGTTTGGACCTTCAAGACCGGCACTAATGAGTATCGTCACTTCCCGGCGATCGCTGTGAACAGGTATGCCCGTGCATGGAATGCATTTATTTGTGCTAATATTTTACCTTCTTCGCATGCACACGAGGTCACAGTTGAGAGAGAGCAGTTGTTGTGGGGAATTCTTAATAAGGAGTACTATGTGGACCTTGGTGAGTTTATCTACCAAGGAATTCTGAAGTTTTTGAACGGAGCTAAGCATATGAACATCCCTTATGCATCCACGGTCATGAAGCTTTGCCGAGCAGTGGGAGTAAACTGGCCGGCTCATGAGCAGTTGTAGTTGCCGGCTGCTCCGATTGATTCTGGGACTCTGAATGGGATGCAGGAGTGGACCGGTGGTGAGCCCGAGGAGCATGGGCTGGGTTATCGTCTTCCAGGAGGGCGTCCAGCACGAGGTGCTACTATGGCTAGGCCTAGGCGTGATGAGGCTGGTTCTTCGAGAGCTCAGGAGGGTGCTGGGATGGCTGATACCCAGTATAGGAGGCTTTCATGGCGGATGGTTGCCATGTACGAGACACAGAGCAGGTTTGCTCAAGAGCTCACCCTTGCGTTAGGGACTACTTTTCGGGGCCTTGGAGCTGATATCCAGTGGCCAGTTTTGGTGAGGACTCTGCATACCCGCCGCCTGATACTCCACCCACTAAGGGTGATGATGATGATGACTCCGAGTAGGTATACCCTGTGTTCCTTTCTACTACCTTCACTGGGGACAGTGAAGATTTTAAGTTTGGGGGTGGTAGTTGAGGAATATTTTGTGTGTGTCATATAGTTGCATATTCATGATAGTTTAGTTCATATAGTTGCATATTCATGCCATATAGTTTTTTTTATAGCTTTATTTATTTATCATGTCATATAGCTCATGCATATACCATGATCCCTTTTGCGATGATTTATCGACTGAATTGTGATATTGATGTGCGTGTAGTGATAGCATTAAAGTGATATTGAGTCATGTAGGTTGAGATGCATGCTAGAAGCACTTGTATTTTCACTAAGTCTTAGAGAATGCTTAAGGGCTAGATTGTTGTTATGATCTGATTATTTTCGAGGTTAATCTATTTATTAAGCTTAGAATTCGATAATAGGTTCTTAGTGATAAAGGCATGAAAAAGAAAAAAATGGAGTAAAAATGGAATTTGTTGCTAGTTGTGGCTAGGCGTCAAATGGCTAGTAGTCGGCTCGCATGTTATGCGAGTAGTCTAGGGTCGAGCGAGATGGAGCGAAACGCACTTGCTCAGAAATTTTGAGAAAAAAGAAAAAAAAAGAAGAAAAAAAGAAAAGAAAAAATTGTGGTGTTTATGCATAATTGATCACGAGTGGGCTCTTTGGTATTCGAGTTATTAAGTTCTTAGGGGACTTTGTGCCTAGTGACCTAAGGCTTTTAGAGTCTGGGATCCGCTAACCTAACGCTCGCTACATGGATACCATTGTATAAGTCTTTTGTGGACCTCACTCATTGCACGGTCAAATAAGCATTGTTGTCGTGAATAAAAAGCATGATTCCGTAATAAGCTCCAGAATTCTTGTAGTGTTATATGTCACTTTGTGCCTAGAATTTTTATTCTTTGTATAATCATGTAATTGCCTTGATGATAGTTGAGTCATAATAACTGGTCTAGTTCCGAAGCATATCTGTTAAGCATCTGCACACACCACGTTTCTGGCTGGATGTTCGTTTGCATGAGTTTATTGATCTTTAGTCGCCTAACTGCATTTATTGAGATGTTGCAATTTGGTTGGTTTGTTCGTAGTAAGGGGGATCGCTGCATTTCATACAAATTGCATTCATGCATGTTTTTATTTGTTTTTGAGTCTGTGACGCTTGAGGACAAGCATCGATTTAAGTTTGGGGGTGTGATAAGTGGCATTTTATACCACTTAGAACATTTTAAAATGGCTTAAATTGGTGCCTTGAAATCAAGTATTTTGTGTATTTGATGCGTTTTTCTAGTGTTTATGCATTTCAGGGTATTAGTTGCATTTCGGAGGAGTAATCATCAAGAATAAGCCTTGGCATGTGTTCACTATTGCGAGAGGAAAGAAAGGGGCAGATTACGGAAGAGAAACGGAGCAAACTCAGGAAAAATCCAGTAGGGTCCTGAGCGCCCGCTCAGCTATGCTGAGCGGCCGCGCAGAAAGCTGAGCGCCCGCTCAGCTATGCTGAGCGGCCGCGCAGGGTCGGGAAATTAAATAATTATTTTTAGACTTCTACTTCTATTTGGCTTTCAACTTCTATGTAATCTGAGTTTTATGGGACTATTATATAAGTAGATTTGGAGATGTTTTCACGAGGTAGGATCGTGGTATTAAGCAAGGAGCAAAGGAGATAAGGAAGAAGACCGTTTTAGCACACAGCAACGAAGAGGAAGCATACTTTCTTGTGATTCTTATTTCGTTGTAACGTTGGATGCTAGTTTTCTTACTTTGAACTTAATTACTATTGTGACGTACTCTGATTTAATATAATTAGTTTAGTTATTATTTTCTTGTGTTTGTTTATCATGATTTCATATGAACCCATGATGACGATAAGTGCTATTATGGGCTAATCGTGATCATGGGGTCGCAACGGATTTACTATGGAATTCTTTAGTTAATTGTTTAATACTTTAGTATGTGATGATTGTATGATATCTAGTATTGGTTGTGCGTATTCGTCTTATGTGCGTCGCGAACATACAAGATAGGGTGTTAATCTCTTGTGAAGCGACGGTGGATCTTGAGATTTAGAACTTGCCATGCTAGCATAGGTTCATGTATGATGTGCATGATTAGTGGGTAACTCTAACAGTTTTATTTGCCCTGTGTAATCAAAAGGAATAACTTGTGCTTAAATCGTTGTGTTATCAATTTCTGTAGACATATAGGAACTCAACATAATTGATGCCTATTCAACTTCTATCTTAATTGTGGATGCTTGGTAGAATAGTATGAGTACAATGAAAGTTGGCTTTTATCAGTTTCGTGTTATTCGATTAATATCATCACTGTCACATGCTAAAGGTAATAACAATAACTATTAAAGGAAGTAGTAATGAAGTTGTGATCTCATGAGTGTGTTAATATTGTTAATTGAAGTGTTATTTAAGTGATAAACTAAGTAATTAATTGTAGTTAATATTTAGTCAACAATTCTAAGTGTTAGTGTCTTAACATTGAGAAGTAATCATACGTTGGTGCGTGAGTTTAATTAAACAATAATTAGTCTGAGTCTCTGTGGGAACGAACTAGAAAGTATTCTATATTACTTGCGAACGCGTATACTTGCGTGAATATTAGCGCGTGTTTTCGCCCTAACACTCGCCCATGGCTGCTGCAGCGCTCGGGGCTGCTGCGGCGCCCGGGGCTATAGCGGCAACACGTCTTATCTTCAAAAATGTGTTATACGGCGTCGCGAGTGTCGAAAGCTCAAATTGCTTATGCAATAGAGTACTACATGATGGAGTGCATACAAATTCGTTCGGTTTACTTTATGAGATGTTACTTATTCAACTACGGCGAGAATTTCAGGTTTTCTCGGATGACTATCTCCTAAAAATTGGTCGAGCTTGGCTTTAGCACGTATCTCTTCATCTTTTATTCAGGTGTATCTTAGATTGGTTCGATGTGGAGCCTCTCCAGTTGTCTCTCAACAGTTGAAAGTTAGCGTTATCTGTGTTTGTGTTATATGATCTCCATAAACTTGGTGTTGCAACAGAGAGGAAAATTGCATATTTCTTCAGTCTTCATCCTCATCACAAGTTATCAATTTAGCTTGGATGTTCATAAGTCTTTTTAACTTGTCTTCCATTTAGGGCCGTATCAATATTTCTTTTTTTTGGATCATCTCTTTTTCTTTAAAATATATGATAAGAGGGTGAAGAAGTTAAATAGTGCGGTCGTGGAGAAAGTGCATGATATACTTTCACTTCCCTTGAAGACTTTAGTCTCGAAACTCCTTTTTACGGACGATAACCTTAGGAAGATTGGAGTTCTCCACCCCAATTTGGGTTTAAAGTGTATGAAAGAGTTTTCATCAAAAAGATGGATGTTATAGCTTCCTCAAAAGATCTTCCCTCCTCATCCAGTAGGTGTTAGGTGCGCATGAGGGAGTGCACACCTTCGGGGGGCGCCCTAAGGGGTGAACCTCTTAGGAATCAAAACCTTTGATTTTTATTCACGCATTCCTTGTTGTTTCACCTTTATTTGTGTTTTCATATATGAATTCTTGTCGTACCCCATACCTTCTTCACTTGTATCTTTGTGCTATCCATATGATTTTATCCTATTATTCTTAATCTGAGTTGATACACATGAATCTCTATCTTGTGTGTTTTATTCCATGTTTTACATGTCATGTACTACTTGATCTTGCTCCACGGAAAGAGGTTTGATCTTAGCTTGGATGTCGTGGTTGATGCAGGCATGGTGAAGAAGTGTAAGTGTTAGGTCACACACACTGTAGAAGGGGGTTGAATACAGTATATACTACAATCAAATTAAATTAAGAACACAAGTATGAAACACAGAATAATCTTATTAATAAAATAGTATTAAAATGGAACCGTTATCTCTCAGTGATGAACAAATATCACGAGAGATGCTAGGGTTACAATGAATAATATTCTCGATTAAGATAACACTTATAGTGTAAACCCTATGTTATGTTTATATAGACACACAGTTACAAGATAAACTTCTAATTGATATCGAATATAAGTCTGCATCCTAAAATATATCAACTAGTTATCTTTTCCTCCAAATATTTTATTCTTCATAGAATTCTTCTCCATGCATATCTCTTCTTGTGTTTGTCTTAATCTTCTTTCCTTCAATCAGCCGCCTTGCTTATCTGAACGTCTTCTTAAGTCCTGATATTATCTCCTGATATATATCTTCTGATATCTTAAGTTCTGATAACTTAAGTTCTGATATCTTAAGTTCTGACTTTAGTATGAGTACTGATTTCCAGTTAAGTCCTGATTTGTCCTGTTAGTTAAGATCTGAAAACTAAACACAAATCATTATTAGACATGACATAACAAATATATCTAACAATCTCCCCCAACTTGTAAATTAGCATAATATACAAGTTCAATAGATATTTGATGATGTCAAAAACATTAAATACAAATGCATATGAGAATTTGACTAAGTAACTACAACTCACAGTCCTTGTAGCTTTTACCATCCTTAAAGACTGATATCAGCTTTAGCCTGTATAACCTTCAGAATTTAACAGTTGTAGTTCTTGACTTGGCTTCAGTGTGTGGTCTCTTTAATGTCAGGAGTTGTTCTGAGATAGTTCTTCAACAGACTTCTCTCAGCATATTCAAGTTCATTCTGCATCCTCCTTTTTACATCTTTAAGTTCAATTGTATCTTCACCTGTTTGAAAGATAGCAGCCTTGAGATCATTTATTTTTGCTTTCCTTAAATCCTGATCCAGTCTAATGACATAGGCTTTATCAGACTCTAGATTGAATTCAAGACCTTTAATACCAAGAAATGTAGTGATGATTTTGGTGGTATTAGGCTTCATCTCAACTATATCACCATTGTGAGCTCTGTACTTAGGATAGTATGGTCTGTCAGACTTTACAGAGTAAAGTTTCTTCTGCCTTTAAATATCAGATTTTAAGTAACTGGCAGCACCATCTGTTGATCTGTTTTCCACTTGAAGTAGAAGTAGCACATGTTGCAATTCTTCACAATACTTCAAACGAATAGCATTCTTTCTAATCTGGAATACCCTCCCATCTTTCATGAAATATAGCATGATATCTTCTTTCTGTACAGAGTGGTAGACCATTTGTACAGACTCCAGTTGATTCAATCTTTTAGGAGTTGTTCCTACTCCTGGTTCACTCAAAGAAGTTGGATCAGAGGTAGTATTATTTACTCTCTTTTCTTTAGAACTACCCAATCCTGATTTGTCTCTAGCTTCCTTCCCTCTAATAACTCTTGCTTCAAAACCACTTGATGTAGTCTTCAAAAGTTGTATAGATTGTTGAGCTTTAGTAAACCCAGGTAGTAGAATGTTTAAAGGTTTAATATGAGCAATGTCAGAGGTTTCCTTTTCTTTATCTTCTGATATCAAGCCAACTTGAGCTCTGTCTGAGGTTGCTTGCTTCATTTTAATATCAGAATTTACTAAATTCTGATCTTGAACAACATGAGCTATGTCAGAGGTTGTTTGAATATTCTTTTTCTTCAAAATCAGACTAGTATCTTCATCAGATTTTGCTTCCAGATCTATGATCGGCATATATACCTTTTCAGGTTCATCAATATTTGCTTTACCCTTGGATCTATGATCAACTTCCACCTGTGATTTGGCTTTGGATTCAGATTTGATTGCCTCAGAGTTTGTCTTCTCTTTAATCACAATGCCCTTAGGCTTAGGTGGTTTCTTTGCAATAACTTGAGCTTTAGACTTTGACTTGACATTTTCTGCTTTAACTCTGGCTTCTTCTTCCTTCAGACTTTCAATATCCATGCCTGGATTGTCCTTTAGGAACAACCTTTTGGAAATCTATTCATTAAGTTTCAAAGTTTGTTCACTAGAACTCATCCTCTTACCAGTATTAGAACTTGTTCTTCTCCCAACATCAGAACCTGTTCTCTATGTAGAAGTCCCTGCTTTCCTAGATGAAGAGCCTTTGCCTTGACCATGACCTCTACCCCTTTTAGAGTTTCCCTGGTCATCATTATCATCATCCTTACCCTTCAGTGGTTGATCAGTTTTGCATTTGGACTTAATCACTTTCTCCCCCTTTTTGGCATCATCAGGTAGAAGGAGAGAGACAAGCAATTCCACAGAGGTTTGGACTTCATTGAGTTGATCTTGTTGAGCAGCTTGATTCTTTAAAATATCAGATATTTGAGCTTGTTGCTTTTCTTGAGTCTTTTCTATGTACCCAATGCGGTCAAAGGCTGGCTTAAAAACCTGTTCTTTTCCAATTTGACATTCATGTCTTGCTGAATCAGGGTTTCTTGAATTTTGTTCACCTTGGCTTGAGTTATTGAGTGCTGACCTTGAAGGTGCCTTGTACTCAATACAGTAACTCTGAGCTGTGCTTTGAAGTCATCATTCATTAGCATCTCATCAGCTTTAGCCAGGTGCTCAGCAAGAATATTTGCAGTAGGAACAAAATCAACTTTGTTCCACTCCTTGATCCATTCTTTTCCTCTTGGAGTTTCACTCCAAGGTACTGGTGCATCCTCTCTCACAAACTTTTTAATCAAATCAGTTTTATTAACTGGTTGTAGAGGTGCATGTCCTGAAGGACCAGCTGCATCAACATTTTCATTTGTAGCAGCTTCACCAGTATTTTTAACATTTACAGCATCAGAACTTACAGAGCCTGCAGAATCAGCTTCCTCGGATAAAATGATAGTATGTGAGGCTATAGAGGTTTCAAAATCATCCTCTAAGTTCTGATTAACATCCAAATTCTGATGTTCACCTAATATCTGATCTTCAACATCTAGATTCAGAAGAGGTGTTGTTGGAATATCTGCATTGAGATCAACATCTAAAATTGGTGTTGTTGGTGGAGTTTGTTGAAGAATGGTTGGAGCTTTCAAGTATAGAATCTCATACACAACCAAGTTGTGAATATCTATTTCAGCACTTGTACCTGGGTCTTCAGCATGTACTTGTTCAATGATAGGAGACACAGGAGGTGTAGACACTCTTTCTTGAGTAGTTTCTTCAACTTGAATTGGTGACAGTGGAGGTGTAGATGCAGTGGTTTCAGCAAATTCTGGTTGTGTAGAAGGAAGGGATTCAATCACAATTGGCTCCTTTGAGATCAGAGATTCTTGATCCCCTTCCTTAGCTGCTGCTTCCACATCCTCTGAATCTGACTCAACTGTGTCCCTGTTAGCTCTTTGTTTCTTCCATCTCTTCAAGGGTGGAGAGATGGTGGGAGATTTGTCATCAGAAGTTATCTTTCTAAGCCTTTTGAGTGGCCTAGAACTCCCATTTTCTTGAACTTTCTGAGAAGAGACCTTCTCAGCTACTTTTGCAACAGGTTCTGATATGTGAACCTGTGCCCCATCTTCTGATTCATCTCTCAGAATCATCCTCCTTCTTTTCTGTTGTGTCTGAGGTATAGTCTTTTTCCTCTTTGATTTAGAAGAATAAGGCTTCACTGTAGGTGCTGATGGTTGAGTGGTATGTGCTGATGTTTGTGGTTGTTGAGTGACATGAGTAGGTACTGATGGTTGTTGTGTGTTGGTGGGTTGGACATCAGGATATAGCAAGGAATATGTAGTAGCATCAGCATTTACAAGAGCTTGCTTTACTGATAAAGGAATGCTAAGGGGTCTCAAAACTCCCTTCTTATTGTCAGCAGTGAAAAGATCAGTAAAAGCCTTTTTTGCTAACCTAAAAGGTTCTATGAGTTCACCTGCTAGTTTTGGTTCATCTTCCGTACAGTAATTGTAAATTAACTGACAGAACCTAGCAAAGTAAACTACATTCCTGTCCTATTTCATTCTATCTCCTATAAAACATAACACAGTCTTTGCATAATCAAAATGAGATTGGTTCAGGAGTGCATACCCAATTTGTTGTGTCAGAATAGGAATGGCATCAAAATTTGAGCATTTGTTGGCAAACGTCTTCGTGATGCAATCGAAGAAGAAGCTCCGTTCCTTTCGAATATATGGGCGTTTGAGTTGACCCAACTTAGCCAAACTCCGTTCATACCCAAGATTAGCCATCATTTGTTGTAGCAAGGGCTCCTCCACAGCAGAACTGAATTGACAGGATTCAGGTAGGTGTAGAGCTTTACGAACTGCTCCTGGAGTAACAACATACTCAACCTCATTTGCTGTAAATACGATGCTTGGAGTCCCATGCTTACCACCGTCATCATAATGTCCAGTACGCCAGAATGTCAGAACTTGAGTTCCAGATATACTGGATGGTTGTGTCAATGCGAACCCAATTTCACTATGAGATAAGAAATCCTGAATAAAATGAAATTCAGAAGGAGATTCACTCTTAGTGAGAATGGCAGCATAGTTGTTGGGGACGAACTTTGCTCCATCAAAGATTATATCCTTGGGTGCCATTGAAAATGAGTAAGAATTTAGAATGCCTGAAAAGTATTTGATAAAATGTATGTATTGTAAACCGTCAGAAAATATGAGAGAATAAGAAAAAGAGAGAAAGTACGTAGAATAGAAATGTAAATAAAAGATTTAAAAGTAGAACTTGATTATCAGAATTTAAAAGTCATCAGAATATGGCTGCTTAACTCAAAAAGTGAATGTTTATTCCTGTAATTCTTCACACAAATACTGATATGGTTTCAACATAACTTAATCATTAAAACTTCCATCAGAGCTTGTCCTCAAAATTTATGCAACTGACACTTAAACTGTTCATCTAAAACAACATTGATCACCACAGTAATTTTCATCATTTATATGGAGTGTAAGTGTGTGGATTAAGCTAAATATCAGACAAAGAGTAAAGTCTGATTCACTTCAATACATCTTAGAAATAAGGCATAACTAACAACTTTGCTCAAAATTTGTCATTAGTCTGAAGTCTACTATAGAATGAGTTCATGCATGAGTCCACCTCAACTATTTTGTGCTCATTTTATGCATCTTTTGAAATTCCTTTTTACTGTGGCTTCTCAGTGTAAGTGAGTGACGACTGCTTATCAGAATTTTTGTTGTTATCAGAGTATTTCTCCAGTAATCAGAGAATGTGAAAAGTCACCAAGAAAATTTTATTTTACTTATCTAATGCATATTAATTAATACCAGCAATGCACTTGGGTCTTCCCTTCCACATATATTTTTCTCTAGATCTCAAAGGAGTACTTGATATTTATTTCTTTTCTTTACTTTTTCTTTTGATAAGTGAGGCATATCAGCACTTAGTACATCCAATAAGATTTACTAACATCAGAACTTAACAGATAAGAAGCATTATTCTAGTTTTTGACTTAGTAATAAGATACACAAAGTAAACCTAACCAAGCTCAATATCAGAATTTGCTTGTGTTAAAAGATTTCCACATAAACAATTACTTCAAACATGGGATCTTTAGTATATTAGAGACTAATAGGTCAGCATCTAGCACAATTATCCTCATTAGATTGAATAGTCACAGAAATATTCATATCACTATCAGAGTTTAGAAATTCACATCAGACAACAATCAGCACTTAGGTAAATTTCAATTTAAGCACATATTACATAAAGAAAGTAATATCTGTAAATACTGATCATAAAGTCTGATGTATCAGAACATAAACTAAACAGATTTAGAGAAAGAACCTGAAACCATTCCAAGTTCATTTACCAATCTTGTAAAAGTAGCTTCACATAGTGGTTTTGTGAAGATATCTGCTAGTTGTTGATCTGTTGGAACAAAATGCAATTCCACTGTACCTTCCATCAAATGTTCCCTTATGAAGTGATACCTTATGTTGATGTGCTTTGTCATAGAATGCTGAACTGGATTACCTGTCATAGAAATAGCACTTTGATTATCATAGTATATAGGGATTTTAGAAAATTCTAACCCATAATCCAATAGCTGATTCTTCATCCAAAGAATCTGTGCACAACAGCTTCCTGCAGCAATGTACTCTGCCTCTGTAGTTGATGTGGAAATTAAGTTTTGTTTCTTGCTAAACCAAGAAACTAATCTGCCTCCAAGAAATTGGCATCTTCCATTTGTGCTTTTCCTGTCAATTTTGCACCCTGTAAAATCTGCATCTGAGTAACCTATTAGCTTAAAGTCTGATTCCGTAGGATACCATAATCCCAGATCAGTTGTACCCTTAAGGTACTTGAAAATTCTTTTCACAGCTGTTAAGTGAGGTTCTCTTGGATCTGCTTGAAATCTTGCACAAAGACAGGTAGCATACATGATATCAGGTCTACTTGCAGTTAGATAGAGTAATGAGCCAATCATACCTCTGTAATCAGTAATATCTACTAATGTACCAATATACTTATCCAATTTTGTTACAGTGGTCATAGGAGTCGATGCACTTGAACAGTCTTGCATTTTAAATTTTTCCAACAAATTTCTGGTGTACTTAGATTGACAAATAAAAGTTCCTTCTTCATTCTGCTTGACTTGAAGGCCCGGAAAATAACTAAGTTCTCCCATCATACTCATTTGATATATTGACTGCATTAGCTTGGCAAACCTTTTACAAAGTCTGTCATTTGTAGAACCAAAAATGATATCATCAACATATATCTGCACCAAAAGTAAGTCCTTTCCATGGTTGAGATAGAATAAAGTTTTATCAATAGTCCCTCTGTTAAATCCACTTTCCATAAGAAACTGAGCTAATGTCTCATAACATGCTCTTGGAGCTTACTTAAGGCCATAAAGTGCTTTATCAAGTCTGTAGACATGATGAGGAAATTTTGAATCTACAAAACCTGGATGTTGTTCAACATATACTTCTTCTTCTAATTCTCCATTAAGGAAAGCACTTTTTACATCCATTTGAAAGACTATAAACTTTTTGTGAGCAGCATAAGCCAAAAATATCCTTATGGCTTCCAGTCTAGCAACGGGTACAAATGTTTCATCATAATCAATTCCCTCCTGTTGAGAATATCCTTTTACAACCAGCCTTGCTTTATTCCTTGTAATTATGCCATCACTATCAGTTTTGTTTCTGAACACCCATTTTGTACCAACAACTGATCTGTTCTTTGGTCTTGGCACTAGGGTCCAGACTTTATTTCTTTCAAATTCATTTAACTCTTCCTGCATTACTTGCACCCAATCAGCATCTTGAAGAGCTTCTTCCACTTTCTTTGGTTCAGTCTGAGAAAGAAAAGAATGATAGAGACATTCATTTGATATTGTTGTTCTAGTTCTTATACCTACTTCAGGATCTCCAATAATCAAGTCAGGTGTATGTGCTTTAGTCCACTTCCTTGCAGATGGAAGATTATCTCTAGAACTGGATGCTCCCCCATGATCCATGCTGTATCCATCAACATTTTCTGATACTCCCCCTGAAATTATGCTCTCTGAGTTGGATCCTTCAGAATTTGAGTTTCCAGAATTATCAGAACTTGGCCCATCAGAACTTGATGAATCAGAACAGGAAGAGCCTGTTCTAGGTTCTGATGCTTCTTGAGATGTGGTTGGATCTTCAATATGCTCCCCCTGTACAGGTGCATTTTCCTTTGGCGTAGTCACCACAGTTTCAATAACTTCAGAGTTTAACCCATCAGAGTTTGCAGTATCAGGATTTAGAATATCAGAATTTACAGAATCATAATTTAAAGCTTCATTCTCAAATCTCAGCTGATCATGATCATTGAAATTTTCAAGTCCAGTAATCTTCTTATCATCAAAAGATACATTGATAGATTCCATGACAACCCTTGTTCTTAAATTGTAGACTCTGAAGGCTTTTGTGGAAAGTGGATATCCAACAAAAATTCTTTCATCAGCTTTTAGATCAAATTTGGATAGCTATTCAGGTTGAGTCTTAAGAACAAAACACTTGCATCCAAATACATGAAAGTACTTAAGATTTGGCTTCTTTTTCTTCACCATCTCATATGGTGTCTTTCCATGCTTGTTGATAAGTGTTGCATTATGAGTAAAACAAGCAGTCTACACAGCTTCAGCCCAAAAGTAGGTTGGTAACTTTGCTTCATCAAGCATAGTTCGTGCAGCTTCAATAAGAGTTCTATTCTTTCTTTCAACAACTCCATTTTGCTGTGGAGTTCCAGGAGCAGAAAATTCCTGCTTGATTCCATGGTCTTTGCAGAACTCTTCCATGATCAAATTTTTGAACTCAGTGCCATTATCACTTCTTATGATTTTCACAGAGTTTTTAACCAATTTATCCAGTTATTTGACATGATCAATCAAGATAGATGCAGTTTCACTTTTTGTGTGCAAGAAATACACCCATGTGTATCTGGTAAACTCATCTACTATGACCATAGCATATTTCTTCTTTACAATAGACATGACATTCACTGGACCAAATAGATCAACATGTAGTAGGTGATAAGGCTCAAGAATTGAAGATTCAGTCTTGCTCTTGAATGGAGATTTTCTTTGTTTTTCCTTTTGACATGAATCACAAAGGCCATCAGGAGCAAATACTGATTTTGGCAGTCCTCTCACAAGATCTTTCTTCACTAGTTCATTTATATTGTTGAAATTTAAATGAGAGAGTTTCTTGTGCCAATCACAGCTTTCTTCAATTGATGCTCTACTTAACAGACAGATTGCAGAACCATCAGAACTTGTTGAAAGCTTGGCTTCATAATGTTACCATGACTATATCCCTTTAGAACAACTTTGCCTGTAGATTTGCTTACAACTTCACAGTGTTCTTCAAAGAAATCAACATGATAACCTCTATCACAGATTTGACTAACACTCAGCAGATTGTGTTTAAGTCCTGAGACTAGAGCTACTTTTTCAATGATGACATTCCCAAGATTGATATTGCCATATCCCAGAGTTTTTCCCATGTTGCCATCTCTATAAGAAACTCCTGGGCCAGCTTTCTCTACAAAATATGATAGCAGGGCTTTGTTTCCAGTAATATGTCCTGAACATCCACTGTCCAGAACTAGGATGTTTTTCCTTTTGCCCTGCAATCACAAAGACCACTAATGATTAGTTTTAAGGACCCAGACTTGCTTGGATCCTTTGGCCTTATTAAGTTTGTTAACATTTGCAGTGGATTTAACATCAGAGTTTATGTTAACATTTTTCTTATCGGAATTTACAGTATCAGACTTTGCATCAGAACTTACACAAGAAGGAATAATGCTAACTTTCTTTAAAGAAGGTTTTATTTGATAATAATCATAGTACAAACTATGATATTCCTTACAAGTATAAATGGAATGCCATAAACTACCACAATGAAAACAAGGATTTTGTGGCTTAAACCTAACAGACTGACTCTTAACTCTTGACTTGGAAGGTAAGGAGTTTATATTCTTATTTTTCCTGCAAAAAAAAAAAGCCAAATGGTTAGAATTTCCACAGTTATATCATTTCTTTCTAGGAGCATTAGGAACAGGCATAAACTTATTGCTTTTATTCACACCTTCCTTTCCATTCCTATTATTCCTAGGTGGATTTACCTTGTTTACATCCTTAATTTCTTTCAGCTTGTACTTAAGCTGCTTATTTGTCATTAAGCCTATGTTAACTTCAATTGTCTTATCATGTTTCAATTTGTCAGAAGTTGACTCTGCCTTAACTTTTGTCTCAGTATCTTTCATCTTTTCAGAATCAAACTTTACAGATTTTGCTATAAACTTAACAGGATTTAACTTTGGCTTAGTAGTCTGTTTAACAATAATTGGCTTAATTTGTTCAGGTCCTGTTTCACTTTTATCATCTCCATAACCTAAGCCCTCTTTCCAGTTTCCACTACTTAGTAAATTTTGAGTTGTTCTGCCAGAGTTTATCCAAGTCCTGATAATCTCTCTTTCCTTTTCTAACTCAGTTTTTAGAGATTGATTCAATTTTAACACTTCATCTCTAACAAAAAAAGCATCATTTCTTTCTTTCTGAGTTTGATGGAACATAACTAACTCTTTTTCTAAATAGTCATTCCTTTTCTTAAAAGCCAGATTTTCAGAAGTTAACCTATCACAAGTTAAAGTCTGATCTCTATAACTAATTAATATAGTTTTAAGATAAGATCTCAACTCAGTAATATCATCAGTATAAAAAGCATAAGTTGTTTGAGGTACCTTTAACTCAGCAGCTTCAGAATTGCTATCAGCATTTGCCATCAAGGCATAGTTCACCTCATGTTCAGAATCTGAAGTGTCTGTCCAGCTTTTCTTCTTTGTGACAAGTGCCTTGCCTTTGTCACTTTTTCCTTTCTTGCAATCAGGAGATATGTGGCCTTTCTCACCACAATTATAGCATTTGAAATTTGAGTAATTTCCTTTGTCAGACTTTCCAGCTTTGCCTTCAGATTTTCTAAATCCTTTCTTATCAGAACTTCCACTTTTCCTGGAAAACTTCTTTCCCTTTCTGAATTTCCTGTAAGCTATCTTTGTGATGCCATTCACCATAAGAGCACACAATCTCATCATCTCTTCATCAGCATCCATCTCAGATAGACTTTCAGTTTCTGAATCCTCATCACTATCATAACCAGATGACTCAGTATCAGACTTTGTGATGAGAGCCTTTCCTTTGCTTTTCTTTGAGACAACCACTTTGGGGGATTCCTCCTCAGCCTTAAGAGCAACTATTCTTGACTTTCTCCCATGCCTCTTGCTTCTTTGATCCATCTCAAGTTCATGAGTTTTGAGCATACCACAAATTTCATCAAGAGTAGTTTTATCAAGAGCATAGTTGTCTCTTATAGTAGTTGCCTTCAAATCCCAACTTTCAGGAAGAGCTTAAAGGAATTTAAGATTAGTATCTTCAAGATCATATTCCTTATCCAACAGTGACAGATCATTCGAGAGTTTAACAAATCTGTCATATAAACCAGTTAATGACTCATCAGGTTTTGAGTCAAAGTGCTCATACTCTTGAGTGAGTATAGTCCTCCTATTCTTCTTAATTGAATCAGTTCCCTGGCATCTTGTCTCCAAGGCATCCCATATCTCCTTTGCAGTCTTGTAGTTAATTACCCTGTTTGACATGATATTATCAATGGCACTATGCAACAAATGCCTTACCTTTACATCCTTGGCAATAGATGAGATATTTTCAGCTGTATATTCACTTTTCTCCTTTGGTACATTCATTGCTGGCTGATCTGCAACTACAACAGAGAGCTTGGTTGGCTTATGTGGTCCTTCATTAATTCTGTCAAGGTATTCTGGATCTGTAGCTTCCAGAAACATAGTCATCCTCACTTTCCATATGGGATACTCAGAAGGTTTCAGTATGGGAACTCTAATAGTCTCATATCGATTATGGATTTGAGTCTTTGGAGTTTCTTCAGTTTTAGTGGGCATGGTTGGAGTTTTCTCTTCTTCAGACATGATTATTTTGGATCTTTACTGTGTATGTGTTAACAGACTGCTCTGATACCACTTGTTAGGTCACACACACTGTAGAAGGGGGTTGAATACAGTGTATACTACAATCAAATCGAATTAAGAACACAAGTATGAAACACAGAATAATCTTATTAATAAAACAGTATTACAATGGAACCGTTCTCTCTCAGTGATGAACAAATATCACGAGAGCTGCTAGGGTTACAATGGATAATATTCTCGATTAAGATAACACTTATAGTGTAAACCCTATGTTGTGTTTATATAGACACACAATTACAAGATAAACTTCTAATTGATATCGAATATAAGTTTGCATCCTAAAATATATCAACTAGTTATCTTTTCCTCCAAGTATTCTATTCTTCATAGAATTCTTCTCCATGCATATCTCTTCTTGTGTTTGTCTTAATCTTCTTTCCTTCAATCAACCCCCTTCTACAGTGTGTGTGACCTAACAGTAAGCTTCAAGCTTAAATCACCAAGGAGATTTTTTGTAAACGATCCTAATTATGACTTCAGTTACATTAATGTAAAGACATTCCCATACGTCAATGACCTCAAGGTGGATAATTCCAAGGCTATCGCTGCTAGGAGGATCGTCTTAGGACTTGGCCACCGGTATGTTCAGACCTCAGGCATGCTTGTTACAGCCAGAAGCATGGTAAGAGTCGTAGCTAAAGCATCTGGTGCTGTCGCGACTGAGGACATTGTTATTTCTGCGGATGATATTCCTTCCACCGTGGGTTCTCCTTTCCTGGACTATCTCCTCTCAACCCTTCGAGTATAAGGGTGTGCTTGCTAGACAGTCTACGTTTTCTGTTCTTCTTATGTGTTTACTTATGACTTTAATGATACTACGACTTTTAAAAAGGTGTGGGACTCTGTAAAATCATTGCAGCTTGTACAAACCTATTTGTTTATCGCATTTTACGTCTAGACTCCATATTGTGTACCTTGTTATTGTTATTTCACTTTTACCTTAAAACATTTTCCTTTTGAAAAAGTTAAACAACCAAAGAACTTGTAACTAGGATAAAGTGACTCGAAAATTTTTCCCTTGGGGGGAACCCTTCTTCGAGCGCACCCTAAGGAGTATATGGCTCCTTCGGGAGGCTTTGTTTCTTGTTTACTTGAACGATGTTTTTATTCTTTGCATGTTCAGAAATTATCTTCGACTTTTAAGCATTTTTTATTTGCACTTCAAGTCTTGAAATAAAATTAACAACGAGAATTGATCTTCATGTCTTGAAATAAAAAACTTCAAAATTTCCTCAATGATGCTCAACACACTTTAGCACACTTTAACTAATAGCTTAATGCGCTCTAGCGTTTGTACTACCCCTCTAGGCTAGGAGGAATTTTATTGCTACTAGTCTACCATTCAGGCTAAGCCCTACTTGAATCAACTATAATATACGTAAGCGAGAACGGGAGCTGAATTCGCGCCTTACATGAGGACTCCCTATTTCTCATTCATAGCTTCAACTTTACGTAAAACAAACGGTATGCATAAACTGATATCAAGCTTTTCTTCCATCTTTTCACCTTCAAGCTCTTGCGTAGATTCCTTATCTTTTTTACGGAACTTCCATTGTTTTACTTTGATTCCTCATCTTTCTTGACGCAACTTCCATTACTTTGCATTGATTCCTGATCTTTTTTATGGAACTTCCATTTGGTGAGGTCCTCTTCTAGTTTTAGAAACATCCAACTATGAGGTTCAACTGCAAAGGCCCAAGGCTCGTCCGTAATTGCAGGACTTCACGAATAAGCACCCTTTAGATAAGCATAATATTCTGCTACCATATATTTTCTTTGATTACAAATGCAGGTATAGCCATGGTTAACCGGAAGTATTAGACGCATCCTTAGCTTGTTAATGCACGGTGCAGAATTACTCCAAAGTTTTTCAAGATCAGGCATACTTCTGGAATTACCGTTGGAGGGAGCTTTCTCTATTAGAAAAGCGTCATACTTCGACAAGGGGAATCATCCTTGGAGGGTGCATCCTATGTAAGAAACGCGTCTACCTCGACAGGGGTATTCATCATATGAGGGTGTGTCATGTGTAAGAGACGTGTCTACCGCAACAAGAATATTCATCCTTGGAGGGCATCCTGTATAAGAGACGTGCCTACCTTGACAAGGGTATTCATCCTTGAAGGGTGCGTCATGAACAAGAGACGCGTCTACCTCGATAAGGGTATTCATCCTTGGAGGGTGCGTCATGTGTTGGAGATGCGTCTACCTAGACAAGGGTATTCATCATTGGAGGGTGCGTCCTGTATGAGAGACGCGTCTACCTTGAGAGGATGTTAATCCTTGGAGGGTGTGTCCTGTATCAGAGAAGCGTCTACTCGACAAGGGTATTCATCATTAGAGGGTGCGTCATGTATAAGAGACACGTCTACCTTGACAAGGGTATTCATCCTTGGAGGGTGCTGCCTGTATAAGAGACGCGTCTACCTCGACAAGGGCGTTTACAATTCAAAATGTTTGTCCTAGTGATTCTTCAAACGAGAAAATCCTTCCTGCTTCCTCTGGAGCTTCATATAGTTGAATTAAATTTTCCTTTTAAAGCATGCTCGCGCCTTTAATAGATTGGAGCATCTGATTGTCTTTGTAATCCTAGATATGATTCTTTAAATGCGAAAGTTTAAGTAAAAATAAAACTTTAAATGTTACCTGGAGAACATATCCTAGATATACGAACATATCCGATCAACGAACTCTTTTGAAAGTTGTTGGAAGTGATTTGAGCCCCAGATATCCTTCAAGAAGAAGGAAGAATATCGTAAATGAGCTAATTTTCATCCAACTTAGATACTTCATAGCCGTGGCCGCAATCTTCTGATTTTGTTCGACCCCCTGGATGAAGATCGTAATATGTGATCTCCGTCGTAGTCTCCCTAACCACAGAGGTGAATGACTACATTTTTTGTGCGGATGTTATGACCTTCCCATCTTCTAATTATGACAATAACTTTCTTAAATCATCCACTTTGACGTTTCCTATTCCAAGTATATTCTGAATATTGGGTTGCGATGAGACCGGAACCGCGGGTTTTGCTGCGATCTGAGTTTGAGTTTGCATCACAACCTGCGGTTGCGGTTCAGCAACAATTTGTGGCTGAGGCATGACTCCTTGCGGTTGCATGGGTGAAACATATTTCGGCTGCGGTGGCACTATTACTTGTGATTGTTGTCGTGTAGAATTCTGAGCATTGATCCTTTGTCGGCTAGCCGACTCTTGATATTTCTCTTGTGACCTTCTTCCACCATTAACTATTGGGGTGTGTGTATCTCTACCCCTCTATCGTTGTCGGTATGAGCCACTCTGAGTATAACCTCTACTTCCCTAATTATGGCTCCTACAGCCGACATCTTCAGGTTCTTTTGCTTTCATTCTATATTCAAAGCTTCTTTGCATTTTTCCGGATGAGGGTATTCACTATCGCGAAATCTTTCTTCCCTTGTGAGGGGCGTATATGTACGCCTAGGAAGCCCTACATCATGTTGGTCTCCATTCTTTTGTGTTTCCAGAATTATCGTCTTCAGATCTTCGTCGCTTAATTGGATGCCAATATGCTCCTTCAAACCAGATAACCTCCTTCGTTGTTTATCAATATCCTGATCATCGCGACAGATCTCTCTATCAATACGTCCTGAGTGATGTGCATGTGGGATTATCATTTTCTCTTGATTTGGCTTTGGTAGAAGCATTTGTTCATCATATAAGATTTCTATAATCGAAACATCTTTAGTGTACAGCAAGCGATGGTGTGTTACCTCCTGAAAGCATCTGTAGTAGGATACACGACCTTCCTTATTTTTCCCTTCATAGTTCTCCTTGGATTTTCCCCGAGCATAAGCTCTCTTATAGCGAAACTTGTGAGAATAGCGTTCATCCTTATTCTTCTCACTTTTTTCAATAGAGCTTAGTTTTTCTCCAAAGTGATTTAGCATATCACCCATGAAATAGAGTTGTTCCATTACATCGGTGTTGCTAATGAGTACTGGTGGCATTCCCCTAACTAGCAGAGTTCCGCGCATATCGTAAAGTATATTCTCATGTTCATGCTGCTGGTAACGTCCATCTTCATGTTCATGTTGCTGATAGCGTCCATCTTCATATTGATCTTGATAATACCGTCCATCTTCATGTTGTTTGAAGCGTCCATCTTCCTGTTGATCTTGATCTTAGCGTCCATCTCCATGTTGCTTGTTGCGTCCATCCGTGTTCTCACCCACGAGTTCAATTATCGGAGCAGTATCCTCAAAATAATTCCATCATCATGAAGTGATTAGTACATTTCTAACCTCAGCCTGTCCACCACCATCTGGAGCACCTCTCTCTACCATCGGAGCTTTCCTACGTGTCTGGCCAGATTGGGTTTTGCGGTGACCTCTTCTTGTCCTACTCTTCCAGTTAGTGCTCAATCTTGAATCAAAACTATTCAATGCATTTCCCATCGATTAAGTTAGTCCGTCAGATCCGCATTGCTGATGAGAACCGGCGAGGCTCTGCTAACTAACAGAGTTCTGCATTCTTCATCGCGTCCATCTTCATTATAGTTATGGTCGTTGTCACGAGAATTTCCATCATTGTTGGACATCTTTTCCTCCTAAGATTCGATTTGATTCAAGCCCCTCATTCTAGTGCCAATTTATTAACGGAGGAATTTGGTTAACAAATATTTGAGGTTCGCGGCCGGAATCAAGATCTGCAGTAATGGTCCTTCACCATGAAAGTCGTCAGAGTGTGGTGATACTGATGAATCGGGGGCTGAGATTGTAAGGGTGTTTGGTGGTGGAGTATAGAGATCTCACTTTCAGTCCCCCATAATGTGCCTACGTACCTCATTTTATAGAGGATCAAGCCCTATGTAGATGGAGAACAAGAAACCTAGATGGACTTGACTTCTCATTCCGTGACCCAATAGGAGTTGTCGAACCAACTTCCTATTATAACTCGAACATTGATTTTCTTTAGAAGTTCCTGACGATGTGGCATATTCACGAAGGCCTAAGGCTCGGTTATGACTTCGGGACTTTACAAACAAGGAAACTCCCTGACTGAAGGATATCCCCATCCGCTACCGCTACTTCCGTCGATCGTAACCGTAGGTATAACCATGACTTACCGCAAATGCCAAAGCGCGTCTTTACCCCATGATGAGGATAACCCACCAGACTACAGGATAAGTGATCCCGAGCATAGAAGTATAACCCCAAAGTCTCCCGTCGAAGAGAACCCACCGAATACGGAGACATGGCTCCCAAAATATATACTGGATGTTTACGACCGTTCCCCTGAGAGGATAAGCCGTAATACTATATAATGACGCCTTAGACATGTTTTTAAGGACGAAGGGCTCTAGGAGGGCCCTTTTCCTTCACGGGGCGCACCCTTCGCGCCCTGTGAAGGGTTGGAGCTCTTCGGCACGCCCTAAACATGGAGAGGTCCTCCGGGGGCTCCTCTTCCTTTCTTGTACAATTTTTATGCTTTGTTCACTTCCCAATTTAGTTTTGAGATCAACCTCCTCGCTAATACTTCCTTGTCACCTTACTTATGTTGTGAAACGGCCACCTTGTGCAGCCATATAGCACGGGGCGCGCTCTATGGGGGTCCGGGGACATTTCCGCGGAGCCCGGGTCGCTTTTCATTTCTTGATCGTTTCACTCCTTCTTCCTGCACTTAATATCATCCCTCATAGGCTCCTTATCAATATTTGTTCCTCTTCGTCGTCTTCTACCATAGCGACCGTCGTGGTACTGTCGTCGTAGCAGTCGTTGCACACTTCCTCCACCATGGTCGTCGTAATGATCTTCGTAAACCTTCATATATAACTTCACCAATCATTTTCATAACTTCTCATCGTCTATAGTCATCATAAGAGACTCCCATATAGGGAGCGCCCTATAAGGGCGCCCTAGGCTCTCTGCGGAACTCGTCCGTCCTCTTCCTATACGGTGATCTGGCCCATTTTCTTAAATATCCGATAAAATACCCATAACGATTTTATGGTATAACACATATAATAAAGCACTAAAACTAGCATGCATAATTTACAGTATGTGGGACTCTGGAACAGAATATATATTGATTATATATTCTAGAAATCAAGCAACAACTGAGCAAAATAAACAAATATGGAGAGAGAAAAATGAGTTGAACAACTGATCTCTGTAAGGCTCTAATACCATTGTAATATTAAATAATATATATATATATATTATACTTACTGATAGAATATTTATATGTGTAAAGGGCTCCGATGATACTATAACAAACAATTTCAAGTGTGCATTTTCAAAGAGATTTTCATCTCTATTTATAGGCCTTCTTAGCATCATTTCCACCCTTTTAATATATAACGACCCCATAATTTCTTCCTTATTTAATCAATAAAAATATGTAACTCCCGTGTAATTAGTACAATATTAATTTTTTTGTAACTCCCAAATTTGTAACTCCTAAGTTATTTACACCACAAATCATTTCTAATTTCATGCAATCAATTTTTTTTATTATAATTTCTATTTATGAAATTAAGTCAATATTACAACACCACTTGGTCTGCATTAGGGTTCCAAACCAACCCTCTCCCATAAAGACGCGACTCAACTTGTTATGGCGTCGCAATTTTAATTTTAATATTTTCGCACAATATTTGCAAGTGAGATCAACTAGCTGCGTTTCGTTTTTTTTAGTTGTTAGTTGTGAATAACGTTTTGAACGATGAATTGGCTCGACATGCTATAATATCACCTTTTTCGAATGTTTTCTCAAGTATTTATACAATTGACATCATCTCGTTGCATTATTTTATTTTTAGTTGATTTTAGTTGGGTATGAGGTTTCCAATGATAAAGTGGCTCGACCTACTATAATATTGTTGTTTTGATTTTTTAATATTTTCTATACTATTTTTTCCAGTTATATAATATGGTTGTCATCTGTTGTTGATAGTTGATAGTGGTGAGCAAAAAACCGACCAAAAACCAAAACCGATACGACACTGATACAAATTGGAAAAAACCGAACCAATAAGTTGAAGAATCGATCTGATCATAATTTTGGATATATATGTACCCTTTATGTCTCAGAGTTCATATGTTTATTTCGTGTAGCATATATATAGCGTGGTCATATATATCAGAGTTCTAAGTGTTTTGCCTAAAAATTGACGCAACAGTCTTTGATCATGAGCAAAAGAAAAATTCTTAGCGTCGGGTAATTCACAGACCAAGAGAGGAGTGAAGAACGAAGGTATCTTAGGAGGGGTTGAGTGAATCCTTCATTACTATGCCCAGTGTTAATTGTAATCAAGAGAAAAACTTGTGACTAAATCTTGAATGCGCCAACGAGTGTGAGTTTTTGACTAGGAGACGTTAAGAATTAAGGAGGAAGATGATTCTTACGACATATGTGAAGAAAACCATTGGCCAAGGTATTGTCCCGCTTACTTTTATGTACTTTTATGTATCATTGTATATCAATTTTTACGTAGAACACACATATATGTGTACACACAAGCCAGAGGTCTTTTGAGAAAACAATCTCTTCAGTCTTTGGAACGAGCTAAAGACGGCATACAGTATACCATCCTAGACACTGTACAAGACGGTATTTATATTTATTGGGCAAGGTTTATCGATTGATATATATAAGGGGGTACTACAATAGAAACCAATATTACAATAAAAACTAGAAACCAAATATTTTATTTTAAAATTACTTCGAAATATAACACACATGGTATCCAAATCGACCGTTGAGAGGGAGAAAAATACAGTGAAGTCGGATTTTTAAAAAAAACTTACGTTTTGACGGGAAAAATCAAATTAAACACTGAGGGGAAAAACTGAAAATGTGTGTGCGAGGGTGTAGATTAGTTGAGTGTTGTACTTTTAGGGAGGACCATTAGATTACATTAATCTAATGGTTTATATTAGTTTTTAGTTTTCATTTTAATTTTAGTTTTTATTTCATCATGTGCATATATATATATATATATATTGATGGTCATTGTGGATAATATTTCATAAAAATTAGTTATACTCGATAGAGAAAATGCCCTAAACATCATATATTAACAGTTGGGTGGTGGCCCTAAATGTCACTTTGGGGTTAAAAATGGTCCAAAATATCACTTCTGAAAATAATGGCTCTAAATATCACTCAAAAAAGTACATCGTGTAACATTTATGCAAAAGACCCAAAATGGTATTTCGTGTAGCGTTTTGACACTTTTGTTTTTTTATATATGCTCAAAACGTTAGATTAAGTAGCATTTTGGTACAAAAGCAACAAAACGTCATATAAAGTAACGTTTTTACCTTTAAAAATAAAAAAATTAAACAAAACGCTACATTTGTTTTCCAAATGCTACACAATGTAACGTTTTAAAGTGATATTTTGGGTCATTTTTTTCAAAAGTGATATTTTGTACCATTTTACGCACCAAAGTGATATTTTGATCCATTTCTTTTAATAGTTGGGGTACCAAAAAAATCATTGTCGGGCATTTTTCCATTTTACCCAATCCGATAAGCATACTGAATATGCGAATATGTGTATATTGAAGACAACTTAACCGATAGATTATACATCAACATATCCGATACAAACATACATTACTGAATATGTCATGAATTCAAGGCCATATCGTGAATGTCATGAATTCAAGGTCATATCGTGAATTCCTAATGTAGCAAAACTCTAGATGTTGTATCGTGAATTCAACGTGTTGACTAGTCCTGGTCAAAGTTGTATATCGACAAGTTATTCAACTCTATCAAACTATGTCGTGAAGTCTATATGTATTTAAAATATATTCTATTTGTTATGCCATGATCATATTCTAAATAACTGAAGCTCATGTACCATAAATAAATGATGGCGCACAAGGGTGATGGGTTCACTAATCGTGCAATCTCCTAATAAAGTGTAAGCAAGTTCAAAAGGAAATAGATAGCATTGACTATTTTGATCACCGTCAAGCAAATAATGTATCTAAATTATCCGGAAAAATATGTCTACAACAATGTAATACAGCATAAAATGCTTAAGGGATACAATAAGACTAACGGTTTCCGTCTCTATTGCTTTGATTTCTATTCGAACAATAAGTCATTATTGACCTGCAGAAAACAAGTTGTAGTGTCCAGGGGATCTAGTAATCGATAATGCATAAACTTGCAACTAATTGAAAAAAAAATGCAAATAAACCAAAGATGATTAATGGTCGTCAGAACAATATAAGAAGAATTGCTATACAGAATATATAAGCGCTTCTCAGGATAATTGTGGAGTTTGTAAGATGGTTGCACCGCTGTTCTCTAATGAATTTTGTTGCCCTTGGAAATAGGGATGAATAGAATGGACTCCATCGAGGTAAAAAGGTGTTTGCATCTCTATTAATCGCGAAACCTACATGATGAGATGTTTGTTAGTTAGTCATCATGACTCATAAGGTTAATGTTCTACAACAAGGGTCATAATTAAGGTACAATAAAAAAAATATATTAACCACTAAACCCTCTGTTTTAAAAATCACCGATTTTACCGATTAATTACCCGATTAATCATTCTAAATTACTCTGCTGATTTGATTTTATACTCCGATTAATCACTGCATTTTTTCTTAAATTAATATATTTAGTTTAATAAATTAATTCTTTGGTATTTTATTAAATATATCCGATTAATGTTCCGATTAATCACCGATTACCCGATTAATCACTAAAAGGTTGCTCTGCCGAACAATGTCGATTTCTGCTTTTTAGAACAATGACTAAATCCCAAAGTTATAACACGTAAGAGGAAGCTACTTCTCAGACATTAGATCAAAGACTATGAATTATATCCTATATATAATTTGAGTAAGGTAGTTTTGATGGTATGGTTTGGTCGTAATGGGTAAATTAGTAATTTAATAGAGAAAAAATAAAGAAAAAACAAAGTTAGGAAGCATGTAACGTGCCTATGTAGGAAAATATATGTTGTTAAACCTAAAACTAATATGAAAAAGGTAAAAATATAGTATGTAAATATTCAATACATTTCTAGATAATTAAATAATTTAGGAATAAGTAATAATAATTTAAAGTCTTTTTAAATATATGATTCGTAATTATTCTTTTTGATTGTATAGAATATAGTTCAAAAATATTCCTAATTTGAGAATCACTTTGCAAAAATAAACGAGATCCAAATATATTTCTAATTATACTTTTAAAAGTATGACTAACAATTATTCTTTCTAATTGTATTAAAAAAATTAAAAATGTTATCAATTTGGAGATAATTTAGAAAATATTATGAATGGAATTTAAAAATATTATTTTACAGATTTTACAAGAAAATGAAAAATATATACATGAAATATAATACATTTAGCGGCAGAAATAATGTATATATATAATTCGATGATTTTAAATATAGAAAAATATGTATATAACAAATTACCAATAAAAACAACAAAAGGTTAATATTAAAAAAACGTGTATAAATATAATTTCACAATTCTTACGAATAAAAAAAATTATATATAATATGAATAAAGTTTTCCGTGCATTGCACGGGGTAAAGCTAGTATGCCTAATAATAGTAATTAATGATAGTGATAATTAATTTTTAGAAAAGGAGAAAAAACTTTGTTTTAGGTGTATTATAGGTTTTGAAGCACGGACACTTCAAAAAGGGCGCCGTACCCGTGTCGGACACGGCCGACACGGCGACACGCGCCCGACACGGCTGAATACGTGTCCGACACGCCATGTGGCGTGTCGACAGAAAAAGACAACCGACACGCGACCGACACGCGACCGACACGGGTTCGACACGCTACCGACACGGCCCACCGACCCAGCCCATAAAAAAAGCCCAAAATCATCTTTAAGAAGCCCAAAATCTTTTTTTAAAAGCCCAACTCATCTTATATTAACCCTAATTTTGTGTCTCTCTCTTTTATAACCCCCCTCTTCATCTTTCATCTGAACACAAAACCCTATCTTTATACAATCAAATATATATATATATATAACACGTATAGCTGCTGTTGTTTTATAGATGATCATTTGAATGAAAACGTAGAATAGATCTTCCACTAGTTTATCAATATTATGAATGAATATTATGAAGGAAACTCTATTATTATTATGAATGAAGTAGTTCAATATTTGACATATACAAATCTTATATTTTTTATATTTTTATTACTTTTTTTTTGCCGTGTCCCGTATCCAGGACACTTCGATAATTGACGTATCCCCGTGTCCCGTATCCCGTGTCCCGTGTGGCAGTATCGGTGTCGGTGCTTCCTAGATTATAGGATTGATCATCTGGAAGCTGGACGAACCAACTTCAATGTTTGATGGTGCTTTGTGCTGTATTTTTATCATGTTGTAGTCTTGGCCCTAATCTAGGAACCGGAACCGGAACCGGAACCAGAAAACATGAGACTATTGTTCAAAACATCGGCCCTTTGCCCCATTCCAAAGGAATAATATCCATGTACTACATCTACAAACCGGCACATATGATTGTGAAAATTGAAAGTTATCAAAGGGTAATTTAGAGCCCAAATAACCAAATATGATGTATATCCTAATTCTATACCATAATTAATTAAAAATATACTTCTCAAAAATACTAGTATGAAATAACTAGCAATTAATATTTTTATCCTTCAAACCACAACTTAATTGGTGGTAAGGGAGTAGGTCACATGGCCTTGGCTAGTGCCTTATGTGGAAGATAACTAATATGTAATACTTAGAATGCCTACAATTCAGTATACCTTTTCTAATGTTGTTTTACAGTAATTAACTGCTTGCCTATATTGCTTGAACAAACATTACTATCCTACTATTTACTGTCTTATGCCTTTTCGCAGCTTCTCAAATAAATAAAAAAATTCAACATCTTCCATTTTTTTTAAACAAGTTCAAAAGTTGAAGTCTCCATGTGAGAGCCTTTTCACTCTTTAAATGGGTGAATGACAAGGTTAGCTTATTTTTTATATAAAATTAACAAAAATGACCATTTTTTGATAAGTTGGTCAACTTTAGCCTATGAGATACCCAACTATCAGTGGAGTATTCACTATAAGATACTCAACTGTTAGTGGAGTATCCCATATATGAAATACCCAACTAGCAGTAGAGTATCTTATACAAATTAGGATACCCAATTGACAATGGAGTATCCAATCGGCTAAAATTGGTCATGTTATTTTGGTTAATTTTTTTAAAAAAAAATAGTTATTTTTGTCATTTTTTCTCTTTAAAATCTAGGCATCTGAATCAGCTCTGCGTATATTACACCCTCTCTGGACCTTACTCTGAATGGGACCGAGTGTCCCTGGTTTGCTCATAGATTATACTTTGCACTGACGCCTCCTCTTTGCTGTTCATTATTTCTTATAGCAATTATTCTGTTGCTATTTAAAATATACCAATCCCAATAGTCATATATACTTACAGCTCTTCGGAAGGCAAACATCTCCTCTTGACCTGATAGCATTGAAACAATTCCAGTTGGGTGACCTCCTGCACTAACATTGCCCTCTGCCAAAACATCTCGTCGGAGTTTTGTGCCTTCAGTTTCTGTTTCAAACTGAAAACTGCAAAGAAAAACACCAAGTATTACATAATTGGTAATTTTTAACAGAGGAGACAACTTAGTCAGGATGATGCTTATAGAAGTTCTACAAGCGATGGATGAAATAAATAAAATGAAGTGGAAAAACTATAACCACTTCAAGAGTGTTTCTGTATAAAGTATTCTCAGCAAACATATGTAACGATGTTTTAAATAATCAGAAACTACGAATGACTTTCATTATTGATGTAGGACAAGATTTCAAAAATATGGATTTATTTATAATATAAAACAAGAACAAAGTGATTAAAGCAATGAATTATATGATTCCCAAGAATAATTAATCAATATTATTCCCAAGAAAATGTATAATCAAAACTAAGTAATAATGTGGGGATTACAATGCTTATACAGGAATAGAACCCTAATAAATAATCTAATGGACTAGGGCTCATAACAATTGGGCTTTATTATAAATAACCAACTTAATTAATAAACTAATAGCCCCACATACAAAATATTTAGATAAATACATTATTTATCTTTGGAATAAATAAAGATAAACTAATTAATAACATATATATTAATTCTTTATTCTCGTTTCTCACCAATTATATATGCGATGGTTCTTTATCTGCATATAAACATGCAAATATGTTGGGGAGAGAGATACAGTAGTAGACCACTTATCGGGGCGGGGGGCTTTGTAAAATAGGAATGTAAATATGTCAGGATAGGATGTCAGGAGTGGAGTAGTAACTAAATAAGAAGTAGTAAAGGGTCCAGTAGTCAAGTCAAGTAGATAGTAGATACAAAGGGTATATAGGTCTTTTACAAGTCCTGGGTCCAGTACTTGACTACTAGTGGGTATAAATACCAGTTGTAATGCTACTTTTGCTTTATGTTGAAATATATGAAAAGGAACATGGTTTCCACCACTCTCTCTCTCCTCTAACTGATTCTATCTATTTCTCTCTCTAGTTTCTATCTTTCTCTGCAAGTTATCTCTATTCTCTATCTCAGATCTGCTTTCTTCTCTGTAATCTCACTCTATTTCTGCTCATTATCATCTCTACTCCTCTGTTATTGCTTGTTTACTTATTATTATATACAAAAATACCAAAAACAGTTGTGAAACAGCTCAGGAACTCACCAAATCCTGACAAATTGGTATCAGAGCTCACTTTTTGATTCAACCACTACTTCATCCTCGATGTGCTAGACAAGGCGAGTTGAACGGTTACAGAAATGTCAAAATCGAAGCTATATATCTTTAGTTATGGCTAAAATCGTGAAGGTACTCTGTGTCTCTCTTACTACTTTCAGTTCTGTAGCTTCGTTGGTCAGATCTGTTGATTTGAAGTGAAGTTTAGTAGATACTAGCTCTTTTAATAGTTGTTACTAGTTTGTGTTTTACTATTGAAAAATCACAATAATAGTAATGTAGCTGAGTTTTACTGGTAAATACTGTTATTCTGGTAAAGACTGTGTTTTGGCACACCAGGTGTTTGAGTAATTGTGTAAGAGATCTGTAGTATTACTGTGCGGATGTTTGTCTAAGTATATCATGGAGTCTGATAAGGATAAGAACTACGAAGAGTTGAACATGAGGTACAACACCAATTCCTGTGCTACCAGGAGAAATCTAAGAGGAGATTTCAGGAGTTAGAAAAGATGTTGGAGCTAGTTGCTCAACAGATGGATAGACTGATTCAACTCAGAGCGAGGAAACATGCTAAGGCTAAGTTTGAGAATCCTTTTGCCAAAACTATAACTAGACACACTGAGAAAAAAGAATCTGTGCAACACCTGAAGCTGAAGTTTCCTAGGTATGATGAAGAGTCTGGTGTAGCTGCTTGGTTACAGGACTGTGACCAGTATTTTGAGATTTACAAGGTAGGAGAAGGCAAGAAGGTGGCCATTGCAGGCATGCACTTGGAAGGTACAGCCAGGAAGTGGTTCAAAGTATATACAGTGGGGAGAAGTAACCGACAATGGGAAGAATTTTGTATGCAATTTACTGCCACGTTTGGAGTGTGGGAGCAAGAGCTGCTATATGATAACTTCAAAAATTTGAGACATACCTCTACAGTAGAGCTGTACTATACTCAGTTTGAGAAATATATGGAGCAATTGAAAGAGAGACTGCCATCTCTTACAGAGGGGTTCTTTGTAGAAAGTTTTATAAGTGGGCTCAAAACTAAAATGAAAGACACATTGCAGTTGCTTAATCCAGCAACTTTGGAACAAGCATTCAGGTTGGCTAAACAATGTGTTGTGCCTAAAGAGGTGGTCAAAAGGATGGACTACAGTTATGGTTCCACTAACAGCACAACAAGAAACTCCATTCCTTCAGGAAAAGTCTCTAATATGCAAGGAGTACCTAGAGGAACAGAGACCAACACAGAGGTTATCAGCCTATCTCCAAAGCAATTGGCCAGCAGAATGGAGGAAGGCCTGTGTCCATATTGTAATGACAAGGATGGATCAACACATGAGTGTAGCCTGGCCTGCGTTGCCAGTTTAGGATGACTCACCAAGGAGAAGAATCACCTTAAGTAAATGGTACCTTAAAAGAATTAGAGCTGGAATCTCAAGATGAGTCAGGGGTGACTTGTGAGGAACTTATGGAGGTGTCAGTGCATGCTATAGAAGGATTTCACAACAACAAGACCATCACTCTCACAGGAAGAAGAGGGAAACAACAATTCTCTATCCTAATTGATGGGGGAAGCACATATAGCTTCTTGGATGAGCAAACAGCTAGCAAGTTAAGGTGTGAACTAGTCAAGACACACCCTCTGAAGGTACAAGTAGCCAATGGAAACCATCTAGTGAGCCAGTTTGAATGTGCTGACTTCACTTGGAAGATTGAGGATAAAGAGTTTCAAACTGCAGTTAGGACACTTCCTATGGGCAGTTATGACCTGGTCCTTGGAGTGGATTGGTTGGGGTCATTAGGGCTGAGTACTTTTGATTACAAAAATCCGACACTTCAATTCAAACTGAAAGACAAGATGGTAACATTACAAGGAAATTCCCAGACTATGAGGCCTAGTTTCCAACAAATGAGTGCTAACGCATTTGTCAGAAGTTGTCAAAGGCAAGGCAATGGTTTCATCTATTTAGTTAATCAAATACAACAACCTACAGGAGTTTGATATTCTTTAGAAAAGAAGGACACCAACATGAAGACTGAAACTGAGGAGAGCTACAAAAGTATGAGAACATCTTTCACACCCCAGCTGAGTTACCTCCTCACAGGACAATAGAACACAACATTTAGTTGAAAGAAGGGGCACGACCATTTTCTATAAGGCCTTACAGGAACTCTTATGATCAAAAGAATGAAGTGGAGAAGCTGGTTGCAGAGATGCTGGAGGCAGGAGTCATAAGACCCAGCAGTTCTCCATTTGCTTCTCCCATATTGCTGGTTAAGAAGAAGGATGGAACCTGGAGGTTTTGCATTAATTACAGGAAACTAAACTCCTTGACTATAAAAAATAAATTTCCTATTACTTGATAGATGAGCTGCTGGATGAGTTGTGGGGCCAGATTCTTCACCAAATTAGACCTGAGAGCAGGCTACCATCAAGTCAGAATGAAGGAGAAAGATATAGAGAAGACTACCTTCAGAATTCATCTTGGCCATTATGAGTTCACAGTGATGCCATTTGGTCTCACCAATGCACCTTCTACCTTTCAGAACATAATGAATCAGGTTTTTGCTCCTTATCTAAGGCAGTTTACATTGGTATTCTTTGATGACATCTTAGTTTATTCTAAGGATGCTAAGGAGCACCTACAACACTTGGAAAAGGTGTTTCAAGTCATGACACAGCACCAACTCTATGCTAAACAGTCCAAGTGTGAATTCATGAGAAAACAGGTTGCATATCTAGGCCATGTTATCACTCATGAAGGGGTAGAAGTAGACAAAAGTAAGGTAGCTGACATGCTAGCATGGCCAATGCCCACCAACATAAAGGCACTAAGAGGTTTTCTAGGCCTGGGTGGATATTACTCAAAGTTTGTGAAAGACTATGGAATTATAGCTAAACCACTGACAAATCTTCTACAGAAAGACAAGTTCCAGTGGAGTGAAGAATCAACCAAAGCTTTCAATGCTCTCAAGCAGGCCATGAGTAGTACACCTGTTTTAAGGCTGCCAGATTACTCTCAGGAGTTCACTGTTGAGACAGATGCCTCAAATTCTGGAATAGGGGTTGTGCTAACACAACAAGGGCATCCTTTGGCATTCTTTAGCAAGGCACTGATACCTAGAGGACAAGCCATGTCTACATATGAGAAAGAATTGATGGCAGTAGTAGCAGCAGTCAAGAAATGGTCATCCCACTTAATGGACAAGCACTTTTACATTAAGACTGATCACTGGGCATTAAAATTTCTAACTGAACAGAAAGTTAGTAATTTACTACAGCAGAAGTGGATCAGTAAATTGTTGGGGTTTAATTACACTATTGTGTATAGGAAGGGTGTAGAGAACAAGGTGGCTGATGCCTTGAGCAAAATGTATGAAGAACCAAAAGATTTGCAGGACTCTGTTCTCATAACTGATGTCCCTGAGGAAATGGACACTGTTAAGGGGAAGGGGATGTCAGGATGTCAGGAGTGGAGTAGTAACTAAATAAGTAGTTAAGGGTCCAGTATATCTATCAGTTAAGTCAAGTAGATATTAAGGGTATATAGGTTTTTTATAAGTCCTGGGTCCAGTACTGGACTACTAGTGGGTATAAATACCAGTTGTAATGCTACTTTTGCTTTATGTTGAAATATATGAAAAGGAACATGGTTTCCACCACTCTCTCTCTCCTCTAACTGATTCTCTTTATTTCTCTCTCTAGTTTCTATCTTTCTCTGCAAGTTATCTATATTCTCTATCTCAGATCTGCTTTCTTCTCTCTAATCTCCCTCTATTTCTGCTCATTATCATCTCTACTCCTCTGTTATTGCTTGTTTACTTCTTATTATATACAAAAATACCAAAAACAGTTGTGAAACAGCTCAGGAAATCACCAAATCCTGACAAAATATGTTGTTTTTAAATGGTTTCTAATTTTTATTTTAAGGTTGGTTTCAATTTGACCACGAGCCTATATATATAGAGAGAGGGGGCTACTCTAGTGAAAACTTTATTAAGATGAGAACTGTGAACCTGTACAGAATCACCAAATCTTAAATCAGATCACCAAATATTAATATATAAACAAACACATATTAACATGTTTATTTGTTGTACTCATCATCATCATCACTATGTCACTATTAGCATCACCCCCGAACTATTACCATTAACACAACTATTACTAAAACATAAAAAGTCCGAAAATTATTGAGCTGATGAGCTCCATACTACCGCCATTACCAACCTAATACAACCACCACGCAAGTGACGTCACTACCAAAACTAGCATCACCTTCGACCATAGGAAACATAATCACTATTGACAACCACCTCACACGAAAAATCACCAAATTTCAGTCCAAATCACTAGAAATTCAAAATAAATCACTAGAAATTTAAAAAAATCACTAAACAAATTGAGCATAATCACCAAAAAAATCAGATATGAAAATAACTATGATGTGCAGAGGGGAGGAGATAACGAAGAAAGAGAGGAAGCATCATCATAATTGAAGGCAATGTTACACAAGCATTATCTGAATTCAGATATGGGGTCGATTTCTAATAATGATGCGAAAATTAAGGAGAAAGAGAAGCAAGATATATATATATATGTATATGTGCAGGAGGAGTTGTGCCCGAAATCGTGGCCAGGAAGGAGTGACCTCTAGTGGGAGGGAGGGAGGTGAACAAAGTATAGGGGTGTGAAAACCAAGGATGACGACCATGTTATTTATAAGGGTGTAAATAAGTGAGATTTTGGTTACGGTGACATAATCGTAAATAAGCTGCAAGCAGAGTAAGGCCTCGTTTGTGTTGGTGGTCGTTGGGGGAGGAAATTGCGGGGCGGGGTTGTGTGTATATGTGTATTATATATTTAGGTGCTAAATTTATAAATAATTATAAAAATGTCATCAATTTCTAGTTTTCATTTTAAGAAAATTTCTAGTGGAATAGCACTCTCTCTATATATATACATATATACATATATATAGAGAGAGAATATGTGTAAGTTAATGCTCAAACAAAAACCAAAAACCTCACCACAACCATCCATCAATCATCTATAATCCAATGGTTTACGTGATATAATTAATGTGGCTGGTGATTTGTACCACCACCACTATGAGTGCAAATTTAGTAATTTGTATTTGGTGTCTAGGGTAAAATGTTTATAGCGAGCACAAGTTCATAAATATACTTGACTTAAAATTTATTTAACCCATTAAATGTCATGTCTATCAATTCGAAATCCAATTATTCCAAAGAACGCATCATGTTTACAAGTAATGGTTCACAATGCCAAAAATCTATTGCCACTTGCCTTACAATAGATAATTGACCAATTACATATTCTTTAGAGACATGGAGTGGGTTTTTTTAACTAAGGGGAATAAGTATATATTCCCACAATTTTACGCCTACCACGCATCCATACAAAAATGTTAAACATTAGATTGAGATGACCAACTTTTATTCATCACTCGGACATACTTAGAATATTTGGTACTTGAAAGCACCCTTTAGCCTTTAGATGATGTAGGGGATAACATATTTCTAATTTCATGCAAATGATATTTGATAATTTTTAACTACTGCAAAATTCATTAATATCAAAATGTTCACAAGTTTTTTAATATTTTTTCATCCGTAGAGTTGAATTATGAGCATACATGTCTTAATGCAAACGAAAATTAAAAAGATAAGAAAAAAATGAAAATGAAGGGACTAATAAAAGTTTAACTGTTACTAGTCAAGATACTAAAGTTATAGTGAAATTAAGAAAGGGACTAGCTTCATAAATATGTCCAAATATCAACTACTCCAGTAATAGCATTAAAAACCACTTTATTGTTGGATATTTTAGTGTAATTGGATTGACTAGTTGATCAATATAATCATAATATTAAATTGAACAAGTCGGGAGAGTGCGGAGTGCACGCTTTGTTCGAGTTTATTGTGATTTTGTTATTATTGTTTACGAGACATGTCCGTTGGCAGCAACCACACCTGTTGAAATAAGATGTGTCTGTTAGTGTTTTAGCCATGACTGTTAGACTGAGATGTGTATTAGCAAAAGACTGAGATGTGTCTGTTGGCAAAAGACACATCTGCTGACATCCATATATAGGTGTTGCATTGATCAATTTTAGTGTTGGTTCATTTTCTGGAAATTCACAACAAAAACACATTCTCTCTTCTTGCAGAATTTCTGACTTTATCCGATTGATTTATTTGGGTGAACCACAAATAACTTCAATTTGACATTTAGGTGTTAGACACAGCATGATTCGTGAGCTTATCACGCATGGTGTTATATCAGTGGAGTTTATTAGAACTCAACATAATTTAGCCGATCATCTAGCCAAAGGGTTGAGTATAGATCTTGTGCACAAGTCGGCGGTGGGGATGGGATTGAAGTCTATCTAAAAGTCTCTCATGTTGAGAAACCCAATTCTCACCTAACATTACATTAGGTGCTGAATTCAATGTGGAAAGCTTATCATCTAGAGATTGGAACACATTAGAAGTATCATCCCAAGGTATGTGTTCAGACCTGCAAGTTGAGGAGGTTGAAGCTTATCTTCTTAATAGTTCTTTTGAAAAATTGCAGGTGCGAGAGTAAAAGAACTACCTATTTGAGCATGAAGTTTAGCCGCTTCAAGAAGCTAGGACTTGGCTTTTATATGCTTATGAAGGATTAGGACACAAGGCTAGTAAAAGATAGTGTCAAGTAAGAACAATTTGAGAATGTAAATTTATGTGTATATTATCTTCGTGTATTCTCTATGAATAGTAGAGGTTCAATCCATAGTGATACCTTGATATTCGAATATATGGAATTTGTAATATACTAATATGAAATTCAATCGTCACGATATTTCATTTATGCATGAGTTTGTTGTGAATTTATTTTAGTTAATCATGGATTACGCTAAAATGGGGGGGATTGTTGGATATTTTAGTGTAATTGGATTGACTAGTTGATGAATATAATCATAATATTAAATTGAACAAGTCGGGAGAGTGCGGAGTGCACGCTTTGTTCGAGTTTATTGTGATTTTGGTATTATTGTTTATGAGACATGTCCATTGGCAGCAGCCACACCTGTTGAAATAAGATGTGTCTGTTGAGTTTTAGCCATGACTGTTAGCCAGAGATGTGTCTATTGGCAAAAGACTGAGATGTGTCTGTTGGCAAAAGACACATCTACTGACATCCATATATAGGTGTTGCATTGATCAATTTTAGTGTTGGTTCATTTTCTGAAAATTCACAAAAAAAACACATTCTCTCTTCTAGCAGAATTTCTGACTTTATCCGATTGATTTATTTGGGTGAACCACAAATAACTTCAATCTGAAAGTGTTCACACGACTTCAGAAAAATCCAAGTTACTATCATTTTTTCCCAACATTTATAACACTAACCTTTCCAGATCAAAAAGAGTCCCCTCTTCAGTTCCCTGAAATAGATCATCAATAGAAGAAGCTGCAGTACAAAATAGGCAGCAATGATGATTGTACAGTTCATCGACGAGGGTGATAAATCTACGTGCCTGTAAATTGGAAAGAAAAAACACATAAAGATGATGCTATCAATTAGCCAAACAAATATTATAGATAAGTAGACCATAGATATGAGAAATCTGATGAAATAATTCCAGCAGAGGGCTGATTGGGATGAATCTAAGTTGTCGAGGTTAACACTTAAAAAATCGGATTCAAGAAAGTCAAACAAGTTTGTATTTTACTTTGGTATATTAAAATATTTATTTGCTAAAAAGCAAGGATACGGGTGCGGGGATGCGGGTGCGTAGTGCGGGGATACATGTATTCAGTAAATAAAATAATATGGGGATTCGGGTGGGGGGATACGGCACATATATTTATTATAAATATATATTTGATGTTATGAATAATGAAATCTATTAACAAAATTAATAGTTTTAAGCAAATTGTATCAAATACATGATATAAGCATCTATAACACAAGAATTTAAACTAAATTACTTATATATGTAGTATAAACATTAAAAAATTTGTATTTTAGTTGAGAATTTTGAACATCGGAGTGTCTCCGAGAATCCGAGTATCCGACACGGGGGTGCGTGGGGATACGGGGGGATTCGTTGGGTGACCGAAGAATCCCTGCTTCCTAGTTTATTTGTATGTATTTTATACTTTTAGTTAGAAATAGATTTAATTGTACTTTAAAATATGGTTATGTTCTATTTAAACATTAGTAAGAATATTTTAGATTATTGTAGAGAATAAGAAAGAATGTGTTTCCTTTATTAGAAAGATTTTACTTGCTGGTCAGGTTTTAGGAGTTTGTATAAACAGTTGTAATCTTATTTATTAAATAGAGTTTTTTTCTTTGCCGGTATGGAATAGAGTTGATTATATTGAAATTGAGATTGTTTTCTCTCTTGTTGTGGGTTACGATCCTAACAAAGTTCTCTTCTGCGGTTGAGAAATTCTAGGGGTAGTGAGGCTTCTTCGGTTGGATCACCTTAGGCGTGGGTATTCTGCTGTTAATCCACATTATCTATATTTTTTACTTGTTTTTAATACCTGTCCTTCGTCAGTACTACATGCAGAGTTAGCAACTGTTAGCATATAGCAGAATACAAAGAATATCTTTTTATTTGAAACTGAAGAAGGAAATGCATACAATTCACTAATCTGATACTGCCTACACATATAAGCTAACATTAAACTAACTCTCCTATAAAACAGGAACTAGTACTAACCTTATTGAACTAATTCTATCAGACTAATTCTATCAAAAACAAAACCTGGAAACATATCTAATCTGCTATTATTTAGGAACATATACCAGCTTAGACTAATTCAATAAGTCATGGCAAATTCTCATAAATATCTATCACTCCTCCTTGAGATTTGCCTTGGTCATCCCGAGCTTCATGATAGATACTTCAATCTAGATTTTGGAAGCGCCTTAGTCATAATATCAGCAAGTTGCAGATCAGTTGAGCAGTGATGTATCTTTATAAGAGCATTCTTCTCGGCTTCCCTGATTGAATGATATTTTACATCAATGTGTTTGGTCCTGCCATGTTGTACAGGATTCTGAGCAATTGCAATAGCCGACTTGTTGTCACAATAAAGGTCAGTTGGAGAGCTTTGTTCTTGGCCTAAATCAGCAAGCAATTTCTTCAACCATATTTCTTGATTTGCAATAGCTGCTAGGGAGATATATTCGGCCTCTGCGGTAGATTATACCACCACCTCTTATTTTTTAGCAGTCCAACAAATAACACCAGAACCAATTGTAAATACATAACCTGAAGTACTCTTCATGTCATCAACACTTCCAGCCCAGTCACTATTAGCGTAGCCATCTAGCTGAACTTCTTTTATGTCAACGTGGTAGTCATCCAACTTAACTCCTCCTGAATTTAAGTACCATATACCAATATCAGTTGTACCTTTTATGTACCTCAACACCCTCTTTGCAATTCCTATATGAACGTTACTTGGAGAACTTATGAACCTTGAAAGTAAATTAGTTGGAAACATCAGATCGGGTCTTGTTGTTGTTAAGTACAACAGGCTACCTACCAAGCTTCTATATGCAGAGGGATCCTCAAGCTTCTCACCATCATGCTTAGATATCTTCTCGTTTCGAGCCAAAGGAGTTGCTACTTCTTTGCATGATTCTAAATAAAATTTTTTGAGAATATCAATAGCATATTTTCGTTGAGAAATAAAAATACCTGAGTTGCATTGCTTTATTTTCATTCCAAGAAAATAGTTCATAGTACCAAGATCAGACATCTCAAACACATCTTGCATTTCCCTTTTGAAAGTAGCTAACATTTCTACATTTCTTCCTATCACCAACGTATCATCGACATTAAGAAATACCACCAGCTGCAAACTATCATTAATTTTCTTCAAATACAACGTAGCTTCATTTACGCTCCTCCGATATTCAAGCTCGATCAGATATGAGTCAATTCGGCTATACCATCTCTCCGGTGCTTACTTCAATCCATATAATGCTTTAAGGAGCCTGTACACTTTGTGCTCGTGTCCCACAACCTCAAAACCTTCTGGTTGTTGTACATATATTTCTTCTTGAAGTATGCCATTTAGAAAGGCTGATTTTACATCTAAATGATATACTTTCCATCCCTTTTGACCAGCAAGTACAAGAAGCAGTCTTATCATGTCATTCCTTGCCACCGGTGCAAATGTATCACCATAATCCACTCCAGCAACTTGAGAAAAACCTTTAACAACTAATCTGGCCTTGTGCTTATAAATTGAACCATCTGAATTGAATTTTGTCCGAAAAACCCATTTTACACCTATTGCCTTCTTACCTTTTGGTAGCTCGATTAACGTCCATGTTTTATTCCTCTCAATAGCATCAATTTCAACTTTCATCGCCTCAACCCATTCTGATTTTTGTGCAGCTTCTTTGTAAGATGTAGGCTCAACATGTACAAGATTACATCTCTCATACACATCAGACAGTGATTTCACCTTTAGCACCAGTGTGTCCGAAGTTCCTTCAACATCCAACAATGAGCTAACCTTAGGAACATGTTGAGTGGTAATCTGAACTCTTTATTTAAATCCCAATTCCAGTAAGAATGTTCATCAAAGTGCACATTTCTACTTGTCACAATTTTCTTTTCGCTCAAGCTATAAATTCTGTATCCTTTTGCTTCTGCTGGATAACCAATAAGTATACCTTTTTCATCTTTTTCATCAAGCTTCCCTCTTTTTACAGATGGCACATGAAGGTAGCATAAAGAGCCAAATATTCTGAGGTGTTTAGCTGAAGGTTTGTCACCAGACCATGCCTCTATCGGTGTTTTGCCCTCAACTGATTTTGTTGGTAATCGATTAAGCAAATAAACAGAGGTATTGACTGCTTCAGCCCATAAAAATTTTGGCAACTTCTTTTCAAATAACATGCACCTTGCCATCTCCATTAATGTTCTGTTTTTTCTTTCGGAGACTCCATTTTGCTGCGGTGAATAAGGGACCGTGAGCTGATGTACAATTCCAGCTTCTTCACAAAAAACCTTGAACTCTCTTGATATATACTCACCGCCATTATCAATTCTGAACACTTTAACCTTCTCCCCGCTTTGAGTTTCAGCCACATTTTTAAAGATTTTAAACACATGAAACACTTGTGATTTTGATTTTGGAAAATAAACCCATGTCATTCGGCTGAAATCATCAATAAATAAAGCAAAATAAACATTGTTTCTCAATGATGCTGTGCTCATAGGTCCACAAATATCCGAGTGAATTAGTTCTAACTTCCTAGTAGCTCTCTTTGCTATATTCTGAGGAAAAGATTTTCGATGATGCTTTCCAAGCTCACAGCTTTCACATATTTCATCGTTTGCTGTAATTTCAGACATATCTTCAACCATACCAGTTTCTTGCATAAATTTTAAGGACTTATAATTAAAATGACCATATCTTTTGTGCCAAACAATGCTCTCATCAATTTTAGCACTAAAAACATGACCTTCAACTATATCAAGCTTAAGATAGAAGCTATTACCATTCACCTTTAGTTTTGCTACTTCTATTCCATTTACGTAATAGATCACACAAAAATTATCTTTAAAGGAGACCTCATACCCATTTCTAACCATCTGAGCAACACTAAGAAGATTTTGATCTAAATCTGGAATGTAAAGAACATTATCTATAACTTTCGTACCTCGTTTTGTGTTAACTGTGACTGTTCCTTTTCCTTTTGCCTGCACAACTTCACCATTTCCCAGCTTTACCTTAGGCTGGACTGATTTGTCGATGAAGGTGAATATCGACATATATTTTGTCATGTGACTAGTACATCCACTGTCAATCAACCACATATTATGTTCATTGGGACTGAGTGCTTGTGAAGCCATGAATAAATGCTCATCATCATTTTTTTCTTCTGCAATTATGTTTGCGTTTTCCTGTGTTGGCTGTTGAGTTTGTTTCTTTTTAGCTCTGCAATACTTCTCATCATGACCCAATTTGTTGCAAAAATTACAACGGAAAGATGGTTTGTCTTTGTACCAACAGTCTTTATCAACATGATTTGTTCTTCTGCAATGAGAACACGCCAAAACTTTTCCCTTCCTAGAAGACCCTTCATATCTCCCTTTATAATTTGCTTGAAATGCTCCTTCAGTAGTTTCGTCGACTCTTATTGAGATCCGTTGCTCTTGTGCATGAAGCTTGCTGGTTATCTCCGCAATTGTCAGGTTTTGCAGATCACATGACTCCTCAATTGCAGAGATCTTGGCTTCAAACTTTTGAGGCACTGAAACCATGATTTTCTCAACTACCTTTTGATTTGTGAATGCCTCTCCCAGTAGCCTCACTTGATTTACAACATCCATTAACCTGCCAGAATAATCTTTGACAGATTCATCATCTTTCATCTTCATCAGTTCAAATTCTCTTTTTAAAGTGAGAAGCTTGACAGCTTTGACTCTGTTATTGCCTTCATACTCACCCTGAAGCTTTTGCTTTTCCCATACCTACTTAGGTGTTTCCAAGTCCATGATTTTAGTAAAAATCTGATCTGCAAGCGCAGAATGCAGGCAAGTGATAGCTTTGTCTTTCTTGAGTTTGTCCTCCTCATGTGTTCTCATCTGAGCTATTGTAGGATTTGCTCTCAACGGTGGTGGATCTGTCTCCGTTAACACAGCATTCCATAACCCTTGAGACTTCAAATAAAACTTCATCTTGACAGCCCATATGTGATAATGTTCACCATTAAACATTGGAATCAAAGAAATATTTCCAGAAGTCGACATTGTACACCAATCTCACTGTCACAGCCCATAGGAAGTAAGCTCTGATACCACTGTTAGCATATAGCAGAATACAAAGAATATCTTTTTCTTTGAAACTGAAGAAGGAAATGCATACAATTCACTAATCTGAGACTGCCTACACATATAAGCTAACATTAAACTAACTCTCCTATAAACAGGAACGAGTACTTCTATCTAAAACAAAACCTGGAAACATATCTAATCTGCTATTATTTAGGAACATATACCAGCTTAGACTAATTCAATAAGTCATGGCAAATTCTCATAAATATCTATTTACGATCCTAACAAAGTTCTCTTCTGCGGTTGAGAAATTCAAGGGGTAGTGAGGCTTCTTCGGTTGGATCACTTTAGGCGTGGGTTTTCTGCTGTTAATCCACATTATCCATATTTTTTACTTGTTTTTAATACCTGTCCTTCGTCAGTACTACATGCAGAGTTAGCAACAACCATGTAAAGAGAGTTACATGTATAAGTCAAACATAAGAAAATCTTACAAAAACTCATGTGTTTATGTTATAAAAATTTGATAAAATGGCAAGACTTTCAGCAATTTAACTAGAAGGATACTATGGTGTTTACTGTAATACCCTAGTAACCACTGGAGTGCCAATATAAGGTTTGATATCTCCTCAAGCAATCTAGAAAGCATCCTTTCTGTAACCAATAAGAATTATTAATTTTAAAAATATTAAGTTAATTCTGGTAATGAATATCCATTTATAGTAATGGTATTTCTTATATGAATAAATTGTAGCCAGAAAGACACACATGTAGGCCATTACAGACATATTAGATCCTAGCTTTCACACGTAATAGGTCCGCAGTTAATCTAAGGCTTGTGGTAGGAGGAACTCAGAGGTCCCTTTTGCAGTTTACAAGTTAAAGGATTGTTATTCCAAAAACTAGTAGCATGGATACCAGATTTCAGTGTTTGCCAGTTTAAAAAGAAAATTATTATTTTGACAACGGTCAAGTACAAAAACTTATTTAATCATGCACTACATGCTTCCACTAGGACTAGAACCCCCAACCTCTCGCTTAAGATTGACCAAAAGCCCTACAAGCCAAAGACTAAACTACAGCAAGTCTATATGCGAAGCTTTTGAAAGGGGCTTAAAATCATTTGTTCAAGCAAAGTTTTAACTTAGCAGTATCAATTTATTCTATAGCACTTATAAGGAATGCATCATAACTGCTTACATATATTAACATCAGAAATTTAAGACTCTAAAAAGAATAAACAAAAGGAAATAAGGTGTCTGTAAAAATCATACAAGACGGAATTCGATACCATGGTAACAAGACACTGAGAAAAGTTCTCATGTGATTGCACAATATGTTATTTTTTCCCTTTTAAGAAAAAAGCGGATGTTATATGAGCTTCTACTTCGACATAATCCTAAAGAAAGGCCTTATATATAATGAAATGTTCAGTCACCTGGCACAGATACAAATTGTAGAGTAAGTGAGTAACATGCAAATAGATTATAATGTTTTCGTTGGTCTAAAATTTTAAAGGGCATAAAGAAAAGAGGCACAAAGCACTAACAGGAGCTTTTCTTTCCACTGCCTTTTCGAGGAGTGATTATTGACTAGAGGGTAACACATGCAATCTTATAAAAAGAATGGGCACAGTAGATTCTCTCCTTCAGAGGTAGGCTCGTTGACAAGTACAGTAAACATTATAGAACACCGAACACATTAAACTAGATTTGCTACTATCCTGACTTCTTATTTCAGTCTGGTCTTGAATTTTTAATATATTAGAAAACAATAGAAAATAATATCCAGAATAATTTTTCACCCCTTTAACACAGCTAAATTACATACCATTTTTAATACTACTGCATGAATTTCAGTTTAAAAAATCACTTAGTTTTATAAATAGCATCCAACTGAAAGTAGGCTTAATAATAATGGGATTGTTGAATTAGCAAAAATAAAAAAATAAAGATATTCATATTGCAACAGTTTCAAGGGATCGGAAAAAAGCATTAAGATGGTACCTTGTCACGAATTCGCATGCTCATCACAGGAACGCCTGAAATAAAGATTGTGTGGTAGTTTCTAGCTATTGCGATATAATCTGCAGCCCCGACCTGATGATACAAGTAACTCATAAAAAGGAAGAAACCCTGGTAGAATATGGAACTTAACAAATACAAAGTTTATGCACCTAGAAAAGCGATAAGTTGCTAACACGTTAGGTGGGTGAAAAAAAACTGAAGTACAAAACAATTATATTTTTCATTGAAAGTATGTCATGTAAATACAATAAAATTTTATCTGACCTATATGCTAATTTTTAGAATACAATTTATTACGTTCGAAAGCTTTCACGGTGTAATTTTATGACAACAAGGTACATCTTGTTATATTTGTGATATTAAAATATCAAGACAGTAACTACACATTAAAATCAGTATTAGTTTTGTTATGTTTCATACTTTTTCCTAATTCAGACAATTTCTATAACTTAAAAATGAATCTCTCATTTTTCCATAGATCAAAATTAGTCATTTTCTTCAGGATACATGGCTAAAAGGTAATTACTGTAGACAAAATACTGAGATGAAAAAAATTAGCATCGTACCGGGCGCCCGCATAGATATTCGAAGCAGAAGCGTGCAACTCCATTACAACATTCAGGAACTTCCAAGGTTCTACATACTCAGAACACAAACCATCAAAATGTATAGTGCATTTGCAGCATAAGTACTGTGATCAACAGGTACCTTCCAAACATCACGTGGACTGTACTGGATGTGATATTTCCACCGTATTTTGATGTGGTTTTACCCCACATGCGGTCGAAATTCTCGATAGAACTGTCGTTGAGAGGCCAGAAGTAGTGGACCTGCAGATATTTGATAAAATTATCAAGTTTATATCATATATCAACAATATATCTGCTTAAAACTTACAAGTAATTTATGTGTCTTAAACTATAAAACAGCAAGGATTCAACTGGCGCATTATGCAGGAAATTAAGCATATCAAAAGGGAATGCATTTGAGATACATTTAAACATACAATTCTCCGAATAAATGAATAATGAGTGTCTGCTTTAAAGATGAACAGAGTATGATATTTTAAAGATAAGATATTTGAATTCTTCCTTACTACTTACTAGCAATGTAATCTTTCAGGCAGAATTAAATTGGGCACTGTATGTTCATTGTGTTGGAAAAGATGTAACTGAAAAAGTAGTGACAGAGGGAGTTAAAGAGGTTAGATTCTCAAAAATCTATACAAAACAGAACTCCTACCAAAATCTCGCTGCATTTCGATTCTGTCTTTTAAAGTTTTAATGTTAATTGGGCATTTTCAAATACCAATTAACTTAATCGCATATTAAAAAGTAACGTCTGTGTCCAGATTGGTATAATTCTAAACATAGGGCAATGAGTCATGTTTCATGTGAGATTATTGGGCAAAGCGATTATTTACAATGCTTGGATTTTCAGAGTTATTTCATATGCAGCTATGGTATAATAATCAAGCAGCGCTTCACATTGTTTCTCAAGATAAAATAGAAGGATGAGTAATCCTTGTATAAGTATAGTAATCCCCACATTAAGAATAGACTTCATTAATATGAAAGTGATTTTGATATTGATTTGGGTCTCCTATACGGGTTGTGATCCATAAATCTTTTCTCCCTTCTGCAGTTGGGTAACCATTGGGGTAGTGGGTCTTCTGCGGCTAATCCACCCAAGCTATCTACTTCACGTTTTTGTTCCATAAATCATTATTCTAACTAGTTATCCTGCATCAGGACTAGAATGGTACCAGTACAAAGGTATGTAAATATCTTTGATGGCGTAAGCATAGTATCAATTTGAACTTAAAGGAGGTACATAGGCATTCATCTCGTTGCTTTATCTTTAAAGAACCAAGAAAGTGCTGTCTAAAAGGAGAAAATTAGTTCATACTAAACAGTAACACTAGTTATACGACACCATAAAGATATCGATCTATTCCTGTATGGCTGCATTCCGTCTAATGATTCTAAAACTACTCTATCTACAATACCAGAAACAGAAAGACCCGGATATCCAACATTGATTTGAAAGAGCAGGATACGTGCCTTCCCAACAACATAATACAGTTCTATTTGCACAAGAGTCTTATCTCATATAGAGAAAACACACTAGAGTGTAAATCTGTCTGAACATTCTGATTACATAGTCACATTTACCCCATAACTATACATGTGTAATCTTTTTTAGTACTTGGATTTATGCTCCTTGACTACTTATAGAACGAATATGACTGATTCCACCTGTTCACTTCTAAGGGTCCTCACTCTCCTATTTTCTTGGAAATCAGTTTACTAAACTACGAAAAACAAAACAGACAAACTGGCCATCAATCAACACACACACACAGAGATCAGTTAATCCATTCATGAGTATACAACAGGAAGATTGGAACTGTATTTTTCTAAAACTAACCTGGTCTGTGGATCTTTGTGCTATGAGACGGCGATAAT